>NC_081446.1:13815844-13823548 GCF_007210705.1 Tigriopus californicus
GCTCCAGACTTGCCACGGTTGTGAGGCAGGAAATTCGAGCGGCGTGCATGATGTTGGTCCGCTCGAGTCGGGAAGGTGCCAATGTCTTATGGGTTAGATTAAATGCAATCTAGTGACTGATCGATGTGCTGGCGGATTTTTGGACATTTACGCGTGGATCATGGCATTATTGAAAAAGGAAGGAATGGCTCCGTCTTTTAAAAGGCGCCGTGCATATTGGCCACTCGATTGATGCCGTCGCCTTCTTCGCTCGGTCTTGTCGGTGGAAGTCTTTAAAATCAGAGAGCAGGAAGTTGATATCGCACACAGAACTATATTGTGAAGGAAGGCTTCTACAAAGCCTTGTCGTCCACAGCACTCTGTCGGGACACGGCTCGTATCCATTTCAAGTGGAGGTCTGGGGGCTGGCTCGAAAAGGCAAAGAACCATTCTCGCTGGATAAGGCTCAGTTAATTGTCCTTGATGTTGATTCGACTAAAGATGCTATTAAGCATCTTTAGATTCGACGAGGAAAAGGACTTGGTCTTGGCAGGGAAGGATCCTTTCGTAGTCAATAAACCGTTGCTTGGATCAATGAAACCAGGGTGCTGCCTGAACAACAGGCTCACCCAGTAGTTGAGAAGTCGACTGATTTGACCAATGTAGAGGTTGAAGTAGTATCTCCTCTTGAAATAGAGCACGAAAAGACAGTTGTAGAGAAAACAGTATGTCCTGTTTACCGGAAGCAGCCTTGTCCTAAAGAAGGAAAAGGCTGTCAGTTTGACCACTCTAAATGGTGTCAAAAACTTCTCAAGTTCGGCCTTGAGAGGTACAATAGTAAGAAGGGACGTTCGAAGGTAGATTGTCCTTTTTTCACCCATACAGTACATGTGCCGTCAGTCCACGAGACCTAAGACGTGCTTTAATGTACGGTGTATTTCCGTCCACGTAGAATGGACGCAAAGAAAGGCAAGAAATAGGATAGCTCAGTTTCGTAGTTTTAGAGCTGACCTTATTCCAAAACCTGATCCCACCCCAACCCCCTTTCCTTAATCCATTTAACTACCACCCTCCCTCTCCTTCTACCCCCCCCATCCTCTCTCCCAATTCTCTCCTCTTCCCTCAAATACACAATCCACCCCAATTCCTATAAACACTCTCCTCCCTAATATTCCTTGCCCCACCTCTATTCCCAAAATTCGTTCTTATTCTAATGTAACTGCCCAACCCATTTCCCAAACTCAACCATCCCCCTTAGCTCTTGCTTTGCCTCTAGTAGAACGTAACTTTGTTGATAAGAGGGATTTTTTACGGTTGGAGAGGATGGTCCAAAATCTTGTGAACTTGGACCGTCAAAAGAGAGGCCCGTAAAGGGGCAATATTTGAACGTGCATTGTCTGATTTCTAAAAAAAGACAGCACAAAAGTTAAGATCTTAGAAGAACTAGCCGTTGTGAGAGATATTTCATTGATCTCTATAACAGAAACCTGGCTTAAGCCAGGGGTCTTAGATGAAGAACTAACCATAGCTGGTTTCAACTTAGTTCGTTGTGCTAGGATACGCCCTGATAATCCCATATTCCAACATGGGGATGTATGTCTATATGTTAGGAATGATTTGCAAATTAGTCGCGTACAAATGTCGAATGGAAAAGTAGAGGTCTTAGTTTGTCATATCCGAGATAAATGATCTGTCTATTTTAACAATGTAAAGACCTCCTTCTTGTTCAGTAAGCTCTTTTATGTCTGCTCTCCAAGTCACTGGAAGTGAGTTGGATCAGGCAATTTGCTCAAAGGTTTTCTTTGTAGGAGACTTAATTTTCCGGCTAGCGTTGTAGAGTGGGAGGTTAGTCCTAATGGGTATATTCCCATTTCGAAATCGACATCTCAGTAGTTCGAAAAGCTGGAGGAATTTACGATGTTGTGCATTTATTTTCGGCATGTTCGTGGAGCCACCAAAGCAACTAACGTTCTGGATTTGGTCTTTTCCAATGACCCTGATCGGATCCGGTATGTCCATGTGACACCCATTAATCTGTCAAATCATCATGTTCTTGAGATAGGGTCGACCATTACTCAAAGGCAGGCGTGCTCTATAGTACCACCGGCCAAAAAGGTCTGTCTGGCTAAGTTCAAGTTCAAAGATGAACATTGGCCATTGATTAAAGAAAGATTTGAAGAAATGGACCTTGTTTCAATTCTGAAACAGGAATCGTCCATAGATGCAGCCATTGATAAATTAGTTTCAGTTTTTAAGGATGTTTGCTCCAATCTAGCAATCTCTGAATGTGTTCCAAAAGGTGGTACACAGACAAAAATTCCAAAATGTAGGATGACTTTGTTCAAAAAGAGTTGTAAATTGGCAAAAAGGCTGAAGAGCACTTCGAATCCAGTAATTATGGGTAGTCTCCAAAAAAGTTTGTATTAGTTCAGGGTAAGATCAAGGCCTCCATCGAATTTGATCACTTACAATCTCTCACTTCGAATATTGCGAAGGTGTTTGAGAAGATTATGAAGTTGTTGAATTGTTGAATTTCTTCATCTTCATGAAGTCCTTCCTCCAAGGCAGAACGGGTTCCGAGCACATTTTAGCACGGTTACCCAACTGATTGAGCATTTAGAGGTCACTGAGAGTAACATGGCCCTCAACGGGATGAAATTCCGCTCAATGACCTTCGGGTCAACTCCTTAGAATACTGCACTTGTAGGTAATGGAGGTAAAGATATTGAGCAGGTCTCATCTATGAAAGATTTAGGTGTAGTCCTCCAACATAATGGAAAGTTCGATGAGCATATCAAGTTGAAGGTGGGTAAAGTTTTTCAAATGTGTGGTTGGATGCATCGCACGTTTAAGTCCAGAGATAGCATCATGATGCCAACTCTGTAGAAGTCGATTGTCCAGCCACACCTTGAATATGCTTCACCCATTTGGGCTCCAATGAGTTCAGCAGGTTTGCAAAAGGTCGAGCAAGTCCAAAGATGTTTCACTAGGAACAACACAGGAATGGGAGATCTCTCATATTGGGAGAGACTAGAAAAGCTTGGGCTGTGTAGTGTTCAGAGAGGGTACGAAAGGTATCTGATACTGTACGTATTCAAAAGTGTCCATGAGCTTTGTCCCAACCCAGGATTTAGGGTCAATTCTAGTGACCGTAGAGGCTTAATGTGCATTTTGAGAGCACCTTCAAGCCCTCGAGAATCCAGGCTATGAAGTCCACATCTCTTCTTTCTCTGCCTCCTTCATTGTTCAATTTGCGGCCCGCGAATATTCGTAGGGCTTATGTAGGCGTTGATCCAGTAGCAGGATTTAAGTCAGACTTGGACAAGTTTTTGACTAAAATTCCAGATCAACCCTACATTCAAGGACTAGCTCGGTCTGCCAACTCAAATTCGTTGGTAGACCAAACCTCATATAAAGATTGAAAGGTAATAAATAGACGAATTATAACGCAGCATTAATCTTGAAACCACGTAACTTCATTTTACGAATGAAATATGTTGGAGATTCAGTCGTGATAATCCGGTAGCATCTTTCAAGTCAGGCTTGGGCAAATTTTTTGATGACATTCCAGATCAACCCTACAGTCAAGGACTAACTCGGTCTGTCAACTCGAACTTGTTGGTAGACCAAAAATTACATAAAGCTTGAAAGGTAAAAAATAGACGAATTGTAACATTTCATTTTAATAGTACTGGGGATTACACTACCTGAAGCGGTTAGAAAAGCCCGTGAAAAAAACAAACCAAAAGATAATGTGTTGATGGATCTGATATTATGTCAAGTTAAGTAAAAAAGTGTCTCTACACGAAATTTGGTATTGGTTACTTTGAAACCAACCAATCCAAAAGGCAAAACCTTGAGAAACAATTGAGGCCCAATTAATGAACCCTGTTCTCTTTGTTATCTTAGAATGTTGATCATATCAAGTTACCAAATTTGCCGATAAGGTCATCCATTTGTGGGGCTTTTGGACCAGAGGGGAAACGTAAAGTGGCCATATTTGGTGGACAGTATTTGGAGACTGGACCACCCTTTGTTCGGACCCTCATTTTGGATTGGAATTCAAAGAAACTTGATGCCGATGGTCCAAGTCTAAATCACATGCGGCCTGGTCTTTCTGGACAGACCATTGTTTACAGGGATACATTTCTTTATTTTATATCGAGTGATCAAGGTAGCTCTATTTATAAGTTTGATATCAATGGCACCGAGACTCCAATGGCATTTCTTGGAAAATTTTTCCCTGAATGCAAGCAATCAGCAAATATTCCAGCTGATGTGGCCGGATGTAAATGATGATTACAAATGACTATAGTGCTCTGATACATGAAATGACAATTAATTGTATACTTGGACATTTTGAAACTGCATAAACCGCAATTCTGCAATGGTTCTTCAATTTATGTATTTACAAAGGTAAATGTTCGTGTTTCCATTATCTCTGACTCAAACGTAACTGCTAGGGTTCCAGGATTTAAAGAAAACGCAATATACAAAAAAGGTGTTAAAACATGGAGCTAGTCATGGCTTGGAACTGCGCAAAAACCTGGCCAAGGGTGTAAAGAACTGTCGCTTCTTTGTTTTCTGGTTGTCAAAGAAACTGAACAAATCCACCCAAGAGAAGCACACAAGGAAGCGATGGCAAAATTCGAATTTTTGCCAATTTCTGCCACCATTTTCTACCAAGTGGTCAAAAATGGCTTTCAATAACTTCCCATCCAAGTTATATTCTTGATTGCAAAAATCCACTTTAAAGGAATTTCTACCCCTTTCTGCCACCATTTTCTATCAGGTGGTCAAAAATGGCTTTTAGTAATTTCCCATCCAAGTCAATTCTCGTTGGCAAAAATCCATTTTGAAGGAATTTCTGCCACTTTCTGCCAGCATTTTCTACCAGATGGTCAAAAATGGCTTTTAATAACTTCCCATCCAAGTTACATTCTTGATAGCAAAAATCCACTTGTTGAATTTCATGATCTCCATGAAGTCCTTCCTCCTGGCTAGCACGGGTTCCGAGCACATTTTAGCACGGTTACCCAACTGATTGAACATATAGAGTAGGTTATTGAGGGACTGGAGAGCCATGAATCAGTCGATGTAGTATATCTCGACTTTACCAAGGCCTTTGACAAGGTAGATCATGGCCTTTTACTCAACAGGCTCCATGAGATTGGGATCCAAGGCAAAGTTCTCAATTGGCTAAGAAGTTTCATTTGTGGTAGAAACAATTAGTTAAGGTTGAGGGATCCCTTAGTGACATACATGATGTCAAGTCGGGTGTCCCTCAGGGCTCCATTTTGGGTCCTCTCCTTTTCATTATCTTCATTGCTCCGCTTCAGAAGCTTGGTAGTAGTAATGTCAGTATCTTTTCTTATGCTGATGATACAAAATTGGTAGTTGGTAGGAATGGTCAGAACTTCGGTTGACTGTTAGAGGTCCTAGATCAAATCTACTCATGGGTTGCTGCGAGTAACATGGCACTGAATGGAATGAAATTCCGCTCAATGACCTTTGGGTCGACGCCATTAGACACCCACTGGTAGATAATGGAGTTAAAGATATTGAGCAGGTCTCAAGGTATCTGATATTGTACGTTTTCAAAAGCATTCATGAGCTTTGTCCCAACCCAGGATTTAGGGTCAATTGTAGTGACCGTAGAGGCTTAACGTGCGTTTTGAGAGCACCTTCAAGCCCTGAGAATCCAGGCTAGTTAAAACAATGAAGTCCACATCTCTTCTTTCTCGGGCTCCTTCATTGTTCAATTTGCTGCCTCCAAATATTCGTAGGGCTTATGTAGGCGTTGATCCAGTAGCAGGATTTAAGTCAGACTTGGACAGTTTTTGACTAAAATTCCGGATCAACCTTACATTCAAGGATCTGCCAGATCAGCCAATTCTAATTCGTTGGTCGATCAAATTATAAATATAAATAAAGTCAAGTAAAATGAATAATCTTCTCGTCTTGAACCGCTGGGATTCCAATCTCGGCAGCGGTAAGGAAGTCTGCGAAAACAAAATGTCGAATTTTGCCATCGCTGCTCCGCTTCTGGGAATCCCAGCAGTTCAAAACGAGAAGATTATTTATTTTACTTCATTTTCATCTATATATATTATTTGATCGACCAACGAATTAGAATTGGCCGATACATTGAACATTGAAGGAGCCCGAGAAAGAAGATTACGTGACGTTACGTGATTCTCAAAATAAAGTTCCGAATTCAGGGAGCCAGTGAGTTGATGGATCGTTTGTCTGCTTTGCTTGAAACTGAGTAACGCAAGAGAATTCGATCAGCCCGATACCCTGCTGCACAACTACCAAAATATGTTCAAACCAAAGTCTCAAGCAGCTTGGTTGGAGTGGCTTTTTTCTGACAAGCCCTCTAACTTGGTGGAAGCAAATGTCAAGAGTACTGATGTGAAGCAAGCACCGAAAAGACAAGTAGTTCGGTGCTTAACTTTCCCAAGTAGGAACTTGCCCCAACTTGGGTTTGCACACAGACATTTGAGGGGAAAATGGTGTGGCCATACTTGAACAAGATATTTTATATCAGGGCAAATTAAATCAGCTTATACAAGAAAAGCAATAATGTGCACCAACAGTGATGCTGCAACGTGGCTTTGGTTCAATGACTGGTTTGTTTCTGGCAATTTGACTTTAACTACAAACAAAAAAGCCTCATTTTGCGGGTTTCCTGAGCTAACCATCTGGGCTCGCTACGTTAGCAGCGAATCTCTGCTTGGGTTGAGCTTGCCCAAGTTCTAGTACTTGGCCAAGCTTTGCTTGTAAACAGGTAGAACTTGGGTGTCTGTGATGACCTGCTACTTGCCCTTTTCCCATCAGTAGTCAAGAGTGTTAATAATTTCTGACGAAAGTGTCATGAGAGTGGTGAAAGCTTTCCGCCTGCTTTATTGGAGTGGAGAAACACTACTAAAGCGGACGGCTACAGCCCTGACATCCTCTCTTCTTTGATCTCCGCCAAAGGAGCAGCATATCACGCCTCTGTGAAAAACGACAGAACTTTCTGTCATTCTGATCTCGATCTTAATGTGAGCTAGTTAAGCAAATGCTCAAGAGAATAGATCAGTATACCGTGAACCATTGATTTCAATAAATCAAATCCATCGTGTACTTATTCATAGACCACCGCAAATTATAGACGTATCCCGATGACCCAGACTGGTCATCAGGGCTGCACCATTAGTCTTGTCATGTTGCAGGTTCATCTTGTCCATAGCTTTCTTGAAGCTCGAGAAAACGCAATTTTCAACATATGCCTGGCAGCCATGATATATTGACTACCAAATCGGATCAAAGTTTCTACAGCCAGCCTAAAGGTAATTACGGCTGAATTGGCTTTTTGTTATGACTAGTCTTGGTCGAAGTACGTCCATGATTTTCAGTGGTTTATGACTCATCTAAACATAATAAGTATAGTGTATAAACCCATCAAAGGATCGCCCGGGCTGTTCCGTCCACCAGCCAGGGGTGAAAGGTCCTGACTGATTGAATTCCCGTAGTGAACGGAAACATGGAACTCTTGACCCAAGCACTGGGTAAAAATACCTTGATAGCTCTCAAAAATGGAAAGCACCTAGTACATTTCTTGTTTAAGTTTGGCCACACCATTTTCACCTCAAGTGTCTGTGTACAAACCCAAGTTGGGGCAAGTTCCTACTTGGGCAAGTTCCTACTTGGGCAAGTTCCTACTTGGGCAAGTTCCTACTT
>NC_081446.1:13823599-13825283 GCF_007210705.1 Tigriopus californicus
CTTGACAAGCCTTGCCAGTCCCAACAAACTCATCAATAGAGCAATGGACTGTTGCTCCTAAACTCAGTGGAGTTGAAAACACACTAGAGAACTGATCTCCAAGTATGTTGGCCATAGTCTCTACATTGTCAATGGCTTTCCCATCGACCTCAAAGGCCCTACGGGGTGTTTGATCTTTCTCTTAGAGTTTGCGTAAGAGAAAAACGCCTTCGGATTCAACCTCACCTCTTGAACAACTCTACTTTCCTTGTTCAACTGATCTGTCTCAATGGAGGCCTTAATTCTACCTTGGATTAAATCAAACTTTATTTGAAGGCTAGCCACAACTACTGGATTCAAATTGCTCTGTAGCCTTTTTGCTAGTTTTCAACTCTTTTTGTGCAAATTCTTCCTTTACTTCGGAATTTTAGAATGTGCCCCGCCCTGTGGAACACATTCAGGAATTGCTAGAGTGGAACAGACGTCCTCAAAAGCCAGAATCATTTTGTCTAAGGCTACATCTATGGACAATTCCTTTTTTTAGCATTGAAATGAGATCAAGCTCCCCTAACCTTTCTATAATCAATCCGTGCTCCACCTTTCGGAACACATTCAGAGATTGCTAGACTGGAGCAAACTTCCTTAAAAACTGAAACTAATTCATTAATGGCTGCAGCTATGGACCATTCTTGTTGTAAAATTGAAAACAGATCCAGCTCCATTAGCCTTTCCATAATCAACGGCCAATGTCCATCTTTGAACTTGATCTTAGCCAGACCGACCTTTTTGGCCAGTCTTACTCTAGAGCACGCCGGCTTTTGAGTAATGGTCGACCCTATCTCGAGAACATGATGATCTGACAGACTACTAGGTGTCACATGGACATACTGGATCAGATCAGGGTCATTGGAAAAGACCAAGTCGAGAACGCTATTCGCCCTGGTGGCTACACCAACATGCTGAGAGAGATTGCGCAAGATCGCAAATTCCTCCAGCTTTTCGAACGACTGAGACATCGATTTCGAAATGGGAATATACCCATCTGGACTAGCCACCCACTCTACAACGCTGGCCGGAAAATTGAAGTCCCCTACAAAGAAAACCTTTGAGCAAACTGACTGGTCCAACTCATTTCCTATGAATTTGAGAGCTGACAAGAACGAGCTTACTAAACAAGAGGGGGGCCTATATATTGTCACAATGGACAGATCAAGACCTTGAAATGACAGACTAAGACCTCTACTTCTCCAATAGACATTTTTACATGACTAATGCGCAGGTCATTTCTGACATATAGATATACGCCCCCATGCGGAAAAATGGGATTGCCAGTGCGTACTCTATCACATCGAACTAAATTGAAACCAATCATGGCCAGCCCTTCATCTGAGACCCCTGGTCGAAGCCAGGTTTCTGTCATGGAAATGAACGAGATCTTCCTATCTAAAGCTAGTTCCTCAAGAACCTTGATCTTTGTGCTGTCTTTTTTGGAAATAAGACAATGCACATTCAAATAAATCCCTTTTATGGGCAGATAGCCCTTCGATGTACTAGAGCATGGACTACTACATTAACCTGGACACTCAGAAGTTTTCCTCTCTTTCCAAAGACGGCTCAAATCCTAGCATGAAAGGCTTCAGTTGACACCTCGAATGGCGCGCGTGCTTTCCTTACTCCCTTAACCAGAATATTGTTTTAGTGGTTT
>NC_081446.1:13825308-13833585 GCF_007210705.1 Tigriopus californicus
ACCAGAATATTGTTTTAGTGGTTTTAAGTCGAAAAAATAGTGCCTACTTGTGATACCAATGAGTGGGGCCACGCCCACGAACAATGGTCCCCAATGAATGTGTGATTTACCCGGTTCTGTGCACCTTCCCTTCCAAACTTTTCTCTTCCCGTATCCCCTGGCGAACATGCAGCGAGTGGCTGGATCTGAACGCTGTCTTGACAAGATCCGAGGACACGCCTTTACCTTCTTATCTGAGGCATTGGTCACCGAGGAGAAATACAAGAGTTGCTTTCATGGCAAACAGGGCTTCGTAATTCATGCCAGGAAGCCCGTCGGGCCGACTACGCCCAGCGGTGATTTGGAGCTCTATATTAGCAAACGCTCCAATCCCGCCCTTCTCTCATCCTCTCCTCATCACATTGCGTGGATGTCCGAAGCTTTACTATCGTTGGCGTTTACTATTAGCCCACCACGGACTATGATGAGCTTGTCTCATCCGGCAGGAGGTGAAGAATCCGGAGAAGGTCATCATTGCTGGTGACCTAAACATTCGACCTGACTCGAGTGAATTCTCCGAGCTCTCTCAGATCCTGAACCAATTAAGAATCAATAATATTGGGCTTCGATCCGCTAGTCTCAACGCACCTACTCCCGGGCGCCTCTACTTCACCACATCTTCATATCAGAAAAAATTTCATCGCCGTTCAGTTCCGTTCATCCACTGGCTGTTTCTGATCACCACTCTTGATTTCAGTCACTTTCAAGATGCCCAGAAATTTCCATCAACTAGGCTAGACTCCAAATAGGAGGTGCGTGGTCAATGTGTAGAAGTGCGCTGCTCAACTTGAGGCCCTGCAACCATCCATCAACACAGGGATCGCCACCAATCCAGCTGCGGTGGCCCAAGGCATATCGCAAGCATTCAAAGAGTGCAGAGGAGGAGACCCTATGGTTCAGCCCCTAACGTCGAGAGCTGAGGGGTCAAATTCTCCAAAAACTGCGAGTGCCAAAACGAGCCAAACACCGGAGACTTGGGAGCAATATGCGATATCAAGAATTGCATATGACAAGTCTCTGAGGAGCGCCGAGCCAGCCCACCAAAGGTTGGAAGTGGAGAACCTTAGCCCAGGTTTTTAAAGCCAAGGAGTGAATCTTAGGTCGAGAAAAAGTCGTACTATATTACATAAGTTCCATCTTTTCTCGATCTAAGAGTCACTCCTTGGCTTTAAAAAACTGGGCTCAGCTCCCTTCATCAGTCTCGTCCAGGATGGCTGGCTTGTACAAACATGCCTAAAAGCCCGCCTCCAACTTGAAGAGAGATTCCTAGAGAATTCCCCCTTTTGCAGCCATTCAGGAACCCGAGATGGACGTGGCTTTCAAGAAGATGAAGAGCAAAGTCCCATCCACATCCGGGGTCTCTTCTCTTCAAAGGCCTTAGTTTTCCATAAAGGTCGTCTGCCTCCCACCTCCTTCCGCATGAACAATAGCCCAATTGAAATTGTCAATCATTTTGATGATGTCGGTTTCGGATTCTCATACAAACTCTCCTTCACCAAACCTTCGAATCCTCAATACTCAGAGCAAATTTAATCAATTTAGCTCCAATGCTACAGTGGTTTTCGACATCATTATATTTTAAGACTCATTAAAGGCAACAATTTAATCCGATTGCAGTTTTTTTATCTTTCGTCCTGTAGGACCAGGACCTGTGCCTGAATCCTTGGGTTTCCTCCTCTTCTTCTCTGATCTCCAAACTTCATTCACTTCTTGGGTAAAGTTCTTGGCCATCAAATTGAACATGTGAAGGGAAATGCGGGATAAGATGTCAGAAAATTTGTGACCATTTCCACATAATGTGGACTTGATAACCATGGTTTCTTCTCGTTCATCCATCTTCATTTGCAGTGTTTCGCAAAACAACGCTCGGGGAGACTTGGAGCTGAGCAAAACAAATTTCAAGTCTTCATTTGACATAATAATGTTGTACAAGTTCCAAATGTGAACACAAGACAAGAAAACAATGTCGCTTGGTTTCTTCAAGCCTCCTCTCGATACTTGGTCAATAAACCGATCCTTCATGGCAGTGCTGGAACTACCTTCACCTAAATGAGAATTGTCAAACTGAATCGCAATTTCTTCATTCCCATGAAACAACAGATCCAGGCAAAATTGACAGCTCTTTTTTTAGCTTGGCCACCGTCTTTGAGACATAACCGGCGACATAAAAAATGATGTTTGAATCATTCTCTTCCTTGCACGATAGATCAAGGGGATCTTCAATCATCGAGACAAATATCAAAATTTCAGTCTCATTGTCTTCTCGCACATTTTCACCGTCAGCAAAGGTGTTTCCGATCTCTTTCATGTTCATCTTTGAGAATTTAACGAGGGATTTTAGACGTATAGTTTTCTCTGCTTCTAGGACTTGCCGGACAGAGACAAAATAGTTAGCCCCACACAACTGCCGATACCAGCCAAACCTTTCTTCTAGATCATCCGATTGGCAATTACCGAGCAGAACGTAGTTGAAAGACTTTTCTTCTAGCAAATGTTCCGCCAATTCAACCAATGCTCTCGTCGTTTGAATCACAGCTCCAAAGGTTTCTCGTGTTAGGGATAAGCTTGCTGTTCCACATTTATCTCTCCAAGATGTTATCCACGTTTCAAAGGCTCTGAGAAAATCGAGACTTTTAGTGTTGGACAGTTTGATAGGATCAGAGTCGGCATTGCGTTTTTTTCTGCCGAGGGTGGTAGATTTAACGTTGGCAATATTCCAGTACTTCCGAATAAGTTGAAGGAACTTTACAGTGTCTTCCCACTCGGGATGCTTCGCCTGATGAAAGATTAACCCGTTAATTGTAGATTCGTGAAACAGACTATCTGCTAATTTCACATTGGTTCTCTCAATGGTGGTTGGTTTTAACACTTTATCTGAGAGTTTGTGAGCCATTTTGATTGCCTTTGAAGACTCTTTCACTTTCAAGGCTTCAATATGCGCAAAGCGCGGCATCATGGTCTTGGGGCCACTTTCTTAGAATCTTGGACAACTGAAGGATTTTCTGTTCACAAAATTGTTGTAAATATTCTTGAAGTTGTGCACGGAGTCAAAGAGAAGGAATAGTTTTTCGCCTGGAATGCATGGATGTGGGATCCAAGGCTGAAGTGAACCTGTGCAGAGGATAGATGTGTACAACTTTCTGTTGGCGGAATGGTTGTCAACAGAAAGCCCGATCACATTGTAACCAATTTCGCTAATACTTTTAAGAACTACTAACAAGTGTTGGTGTATCAACTCGGCACTAATTTTCACCACCGGAATTAAAGCCACAACGTCTCTTTGACTACTGGCCAATGACTTTATCATGAAGCACAAAAGCGTTTTGGTTGCCTCGCCATTCTCAGCCCCAAAAAACTTTCCTCCGGCTTATTCACATTGTGCACTAGTGTAAATTTCATCAATCAAGAGCAAGCATTGGGTTTGGTAGATGTTGAGACCCTTGATACGAGCCTCTAGGTAAGAAATTATCTTGCTAGGAAGGCCAGTTTCAACCGTGCAAGGTCTTGAAACTGATGCCAAATGGCTTTGAGATGGAACGGAGAGAATGTTTTCGGCGAGGATTTGTTTATATAGGTTTGGACTGGTATTATTCCACAACACAGCCATTGCCAAGAGATTAGAAGAGTATCGCCTTGAAACTTTGCTAATCAAAGCCAGCCTGAGCTGTTCTATTGCGAATTGCACTTTGCAACCACTTTCATCCGGCACGTTCATGGATTGGTCAAGAAGATGTGTCAAGGCATCCACCGAATTTTCACATGATCTATAGATGCAGTTCTCGTCTCATGGTAATGTCCCAAAAAAGCTAAAATATTTGTGATCTGAGTTGTCGAGTGCAAGAAACTCTGCTTTGTGATAGACGAAACCATCGAATTTGGAACCTTGATTCCTTGACAAAACATATCAAACTTGAGGTCCTGGTCAAGAACTAAACTAAAGAGAATTGAGGGACCAACTTGTTCGGATTTAAGGATTTTGGCGAAAACCGCAGTATCGTCGTAATTGAGCTGAAAAACGTTTCTTGCATAATCCAATTTGGCCATCTTGATTTTCATCTCTTCTAAAGTTTGGAAACGCTTTTCTTCGAAGAACTGTTGAATCGTTGCGTCTTGCCTTTCTTGAACATTCTCATGTCTTTTGGCGCTAGACGTGTTCTGATTTCTTGGTTGGGAGGGATTGGAAAGGTAGTGAGGACAATTGGGAAAGATACTTGGAACCGAACCCTGTTTCAAGATCCGTCGGGTTCGCATTTCAGATTGGATTTTTTTTTCGGGTGATATTCTGATCTTGGCGCTGACATTCAAAATAATGGTTTTGAAAATGAATCGAACAAATTGTTGCTTTTAACGAAGGCCTCTAACATTTCCTTGGGATGGCTTGGACCCATTTTTGCCACAGGTCTGGATCTTTTGGAAATTTGTGGGTAATACTTTAGAACGAAATTTCAACCAGCCTTAGGCTAAATTATCAGGTGTTGAATTGAATACAAAATAACACTGATCACTATTCAGCCTAGAGCTCCATTGTCCTTGGCATTTTCCCGTGTCTTTCTCCATTCGTCGTTGCTTTGGTGTTTTGTCTGGCTAGTCCGGCTTGGCTTTTCGCCCGCCTTCCTTCTCTTCTCTTCTCTCCGCCGCGGCAACAGCTGGTTTGTTTGTTGATTTGTCTTGGGCCGTCTTCAGAAAATTCCATTCAATTCAAATTTAAAGCGGGAGTCCAGAGCAAGATTTAGATGTCCATGACTAGAGCTATCAAATCTTTGACTAGGCTCTCTAACCTTAAAAGATCCTGTTTTTGGACAAAACTAATCTTTGGTGGAGGATAAGAGAACCTTTGAGGAGAGGGTAAAAGGGGAGTCAATTTCTTTAACCTCTCTTGTGCCCAAACTTTGTAGCCCTAAGCCCCCCTCTGGCCGCCACCTGAGCCACAGACTGCCTGAGCATACAATCTAAAAGATGCGTGGGGCTCATGGCGACCAGAGGGGGGCTTAGGGCTACAAAGTTTGGGCACAAGAGAGGTTAAAGGAATTGAGGGTGAGGTTGTAGGAGAGGGAGGGGAACAAGGGGAGGGAAATAGGGAAGGAGAGAGGAAAGGGGTGGGGTAAGTCTGTTGAGAGACTTGACAATGAGGTTGAGACAACTGCTGTCTCTTCCTCCTAGTACCCCTGAGATGGGCCTTTGTGCATTTGAAATTGAGGCATACCTTGTGCCTCAAAGATCTCATGCACATAAATGGGTGGAAAAAGCTACATCCCTGCTTGGAACAGCCCTTCTCATTGAATTTGAGAAGGCCAAACTCTCTAAGTTTGGGACACCATTCTGGGTGAGCCAGTTTACACCCTTTGCCTGCCTTTTTGCATCTCTGTCGTTTATGGACATCGCAAATCTCAAGAGCAGTCTCTGCTATGCTCTCACTCTTTCTGACCTCTGTGACCTCTTTGACTACAAGGGGCCTTTCTGTCAAATCAAGAGTGTCAGTGCCTGTGTCCCTTTTGCCTACACTTGACTGTTTCATCCCACAGTCAAGTAGTGGCTGGGTGTGACCAACCCAAGCTATTAAAGCTTCCATAATGAAAGGCTTATTGATAGAGGACGGAGTTTTCCCATCCAAAACCAGCTCAAGACAGTTCCTAGCCCCTTCAGAAAGTCCCTTCAACAAAGCTTCCATGGTTATTGAAAGCAAGGCTATTTGAGGGATCCTAATTGAAAATACTGGAAACCTGAACAAAGAATATAGAGAAATATTCTGGAAACTTCCTTCAGTTTCATGAGAAAAACCGTTAGAAATGAGCGAGAGGAAAGTAAAAGATGAGAAAAGTGAAAGAAGCACAGATCACATAACGACTAGATGTCGCATTGGCCCGACCTCAGTGCAGAGGAAAGTGGATTTTAAGTCAACAACTCTGTACACCAAAAGAGAGGAGGGTGACTGCCTGATCAGAAGTAAAGACCTACAATCGCTGGGCCTTCAACGAACGCTATCAGTGACAAGCTCACTCTGAATCTGGCCACGCTGGCGGATGAAAAAGCATGAGTCACTGTACACCAAAATTTATGTACCAGCTGATGAAGGCAAGTGTTCGCATTTTTCCTCGCGCTATGCGAGGTCTAGTCATTATATGGTCTGTGGACTTTCAATCTTTCCATGTTATTTGGTCTACCAATGAGTTTGAGTTGGCAGACCGAGACTAGGCCTGGAATGTGGGTGGATCTGGAATGCTACTTAAACATTTGTTTACCTTTGTCCTTGTTTAATGCTTGATTATAGGGATTTGCAAAAACCTCATTGTTTGCAATTCTCCTAAACAAACATTAACAATCACTAATTTTGATTGTTTTTCACATACACTGATATATTTTAGCAAAAACAAGCACGTAAATCTTCCAGGCTTGTTGAGAGGTCTGAGAGCAACTTAAAGATACAAAAATTGAATAGCTGTAATTTGAATAAATAAGAGTTGAGAGTTGGATTGAAGAACTTGATTCCCATTATGTACTTCCCAAAGTATGAATGGCATGTTAAAACCGATTTGTATATCTTTTGAAACAACTAGGACTTCAAACAGCTAGGGGATTCTGCTTTCATAACTTTTACTGAAAGACCAATTTTCTTTTTTTGGTATTGTGCAATTCATAATGCGTTTCAATGGTCAAGGCAATTTGAGGCCCAATTCTTCATATTTCTGATTTTAGGTATGCACTTTAGTGGTGTTAAAGAGATTATTTAAAAGTTATTCTTATTCTTTTTCTAGGATGAGACAGTGATTCCTGCAGAACATATTGTAAAGGACTAAGATCAATTGGTTTAGTATAGTTGTTTAGAGTCAATAAAGGTGATATAAAAGGTTAACTGTGACATAAGCTTAGACCTTAATTATTTGCAAGGATCTCTTATCAGATATTTGGGTGCTTACGCCACAAACCCAAGACTCAGCTCCATCATTACATCTTAAGAAGTGAGCATATCAAATTTTTGGATTGATATGATAACTCCTGCTGAATTTCAAAAATGAAGTGATTTTCAAAACGATCTGATTTTTGAGGAATTCCAAATTTTTCAAAGGTTTTTTACTTTGGCTTCATATCACGTCACTCTATTAGTTATGCATTGACAGACAGAAAACTTTGGTCGAAAACAAGAGATATGCACATGTTTCTTGTTGCTTTCAGTTAGACTTAAATGAGAGTTTAAAACATGAAGTACCAGAAGTGTCACTACTTGCTCATTCTTTCTACCTCTTCATTGTGATTTTTTGCCTTCAGAACTTCCTATGGACACAACATTTGTGATTTCACCAGATTGGAATGGGCAATTGAAGGTGAAATTCACATTTGACCACAATGCCAATGGGAAATACCCTCGTGTTGAAAACACTTCAAGAACAGCTTCACTGAATCATAGATAATCCTGCCTAGGGTGCCCTGGACAAATATGGTCAACAATGATGTTATTTTGACACTCAATTAAAGTTAGATTAGTGAAGTACGTGAGTTCAGGCGAAATGTTTTTTGCAGTCATGGCCACCTCTTGACTCGAGCGCAACCAGGGTTCAAACAGATTTGATAGCCAAAGCCAGCTTGACTTTTTATTGGAATTTAGTTATTGGTCATGGCCTGGTTTAACAATGAAATGAAGTTGAAAATAATTTTCAACATTTCCACAATAATGCAGTTCAAAATATTTGACACTTGGTAGCTTTCCTTCAATGAAGTGTATATATTAAACCTTATCATTAGCCTCCTCATTTGAAAAAGAGAAGCCCTGAATGAGCAAGTTCAAGGCAAGTAGGAGGAGTCGAAAATTCCAGCCCATTTCACCACTTAATGCCAAACTATTGACCCAGCCGATCAAGCCAAGACTAAACCAGCCTAAAGACATAATACAGGCTGAATTGGCGTTGCTACTTTGTCGTTTTCTCCCTTGTGGGTCACCCAAGAAAAGAGAATCTGTGACTGAGCAGAGAGTCCATCTCTTTTTTTAGAAGTCCGTGGCTGAGGCTAGCTAGCTGGTCAGCCAAGAGTAGGTCATCGTAGTCGACCGACTCTTATCTCTTCTCCTCTGTTGTAGCCCCAACCTAAGCGAAACCACCTATTCTCTTCTTCTTGTCTGTCCCCAGGGAGTACGTTCCTCCTTGATTTCCACCTAGCACGTGTGGTATTTACTAGCTCTACAGCTGGTTCTCATTCACACGCGCTTCGTTTCTCCCTTTGGCTCTCTTGCTCTGTCTTCTTCTTCTT
>NC_081446.1:13834823-13835269 GCF_007210705.1 Tigriopus californicus
CTGATCAGTAGTAACGACCTACAATCGCTGGGCCTTCAACGAACGCTATCAGTGACAAGCTCACTCTGAATCTGGCCACGCTGGCGGATGAAAAAGCATGAGTCACTGTACACCAAAATTTATGTACCAGCTGATGAAGGCAAGTGTTCGCATTTTTCCTCGCGCTATGCGAGGTCTAGTCATTATATGGTCTGTGGAAAGAAGAAGAAGACAGAGCAAGAGAGCCAAAGGGAGAAACGAGCGCGTGTGAATGAGAACCAGCTGTAGAGCTAGTAAATACCACACGTGCTAGGTGGAAATCAAGGAGGAACGTACTCCCTGGGGACAGACAAGAAGAAGAGAATAGGTGGTTTCGCTAGGTTGGGGCTACCAACAGAGGAGAAGAGATAAGAGTCGGTCGACTACGATGACCTACTCTTGGCTGACCAGCTAGCTAGCCTCAGCCA
>NC_081446.1:13835769-13863793 GCF_007210705.1 Tigriopus californicus
TTAAGTAGCATTCCAGATCAACCCTACATTCCAGGCCTAGCTCGGTCTGCCAACTCAAACTCATTGGTAGACCAAATAACATGGAAAGATTGAAAGGTAATGGATAGATGAATATAACCTTTCATTTCAATAGCACTGGGGATTACATTCCTTGTAGTGGTTAGAAAAGCCCGTGAAAAAACAAACAAAAACCCAAAAGGAATCACATTGAAGGAGCTCCTTTAAATTGAAAATATGTTCTTGAATCTCAATTACTTGTAAAAAAACCAAGTACATAATACCTTCCCCGCCCTAACTATTACATACTTTTTGGATTGTAGGAGTTATAACGCACCTCATGAACTTGCTGTCATAGTTTAACACCTTGCTGTTTCCAATTCAATTCAACATTAAATGTTTTCTACTGAGGAAGACTACATGTGGAAACTGAGAAGCTCATTTTCAATTCATTTACAATTTTGTATGATAGAATTGCTTTGGATCATTTAGATTTGATTGTAATATCCAAGTGGAAGGGTCAAGTTATTTTTGAAAGTTTCATATTGATTTAAGCTAATGTAACTAGAAGCTCATTTTTGGGTAGAGATGAAAGAAGAGTTTTGCAAATATCATTCTATATTAGGTATTATGTCTTGCTTTTACAATTGGCAATAAGTGCCAATTGAAACCTATATCTTGGGTTTGTCAAGGGAGGAGAGTTTTACTAACACTACTGGAATTTGCATTCTTAGCTTTAAAGAAGAATTAATGATGGAAAATTAGGAACTAAAAATAGGGCAATTGTCTTAATAATTCGTAAGTATTGATATTTTTGTATTTTCCATGAAGAAAGAAGCACTGAAAATGATGTCAAGGGTGCTCTTTCAAACAAAGAGAGAGATCGCCTCTTTCCCCTCTATGGGTCACCTTCTTTTTGCCGTGCGCCATCCAGGTCTTCTAGAAATCCATGCCTCAGCCAACATACACCAACTCAACTACAGGAACAAGCAAGAGTCAATGGAAAGGAATCGAACAAAAGAAGGTTCTAGAACCCAATTTTGTATTGAAAATAGGAAACTAAACGGATTGTAAACAACAAGAAAAATCGACTATATGTTCAAGTACATGAAATGAACAGACTAAACAATAAAAACAAAATGATCTACTCCTTAAGCCAAAAATACATGAAATAACCTAGAATTGGGATAAAAACTATTGATAGACGAAAAAAGTGAATTATGACATGGAAATAAAAATAAAAAATTACTCAACACAACACACTCAGACCGGCCGTTTGAAAAGATCAGGAACGACAAAATGTTGCGACTGCTCTCAACAAAAAAGACGGGACCGATCTAACTTTAAGGGTTACTTCCGGCGCCTGGGTTGGAACCCATGACACCTAGGGGGAGGATTCTTCCCTTTATAGCGCTGCCTCTTAGAACGCTCGGCTACACCAGCTCCTTGGTATGAGGACAACCAAAAGTATTAGAAAAACCCTAAATAACTTGCAACAACCTAATTAGCTCTTCCTGCGACAAATTAAAGAAAGAAATTTTGAATAGAGTGGGAATTTCCGATTTTCACCTAATGTGAAAATGTCCTTCTTTGGATCGGAATACGGGGTGTAAGGCTAACTATCCTGCTAAATGTGGTCACTATCCTAGTCTAATTGCGTCTATCAAAGACGACCTCTACTCTAAAGTCTAACTACTAATTTCTACTACAAGATTGATGAATTTTAGATACAGTTGCATACAAATCACTTGCTACCGCTACTCCCTACGATGCCAGCACGATCTCGGTCGTCTGAGAAATCTAGGCTACTCTTCAAGGCAAACTGTACAGTTCAATTTACTTTATTCATCACAAACACACCGCCTATCAGCTGTCTTGCTCTGGTAAGAAAAGTGGGGGAATTGTTGGGCCAATGGAAAAGGGGACATACACATATGAAATCAATGGGTAAATAATTAATGCTCAATGTCTGGTGAGATGGTCCAACGGAGATGCTCGGATGACGTCCACTCGACGGGATTGAAGGTCCACTAACAAAGTGACGAAGTGCTGTACTCAGACTCGGCACTTCCCAGGTCCTCTTGCTCTTGTGCACGGCTTCCTGGGTTTCCNACGGCTTCCTGGGTTTCCTACTCCCATATGATGACGATCTCTGTCCTTCAAAACAGTTCCCACTTCTTGGCACCACAACAATGACAAAGTCCCAGCACTTAGCAATGGCGGGTGCTTCCTCCCTGGAGAGGTTCAAACATTGACTGCTCTCCTCGAGCTCCAAATCAAGGCTTTTGTCCTTGTGGGGATGATGGGTGACTGTGGTTTTGTCTTAACTTGCCCATACCACGTTGTCTTCGCCTCTTCCTCATGGAGGCTAAACGGGTTGTCGCAGTAGCTCATGGTCTAATGGGTCAACCTTTCCTGTAAACCATGGGATTTGGAGACATCTGCCAACCACCGGCCTGAACGGGTTCATGAATTTTACAGTTGTCCACGAAGAGTTCGATGGTTCTTTCGTGGTCAAGGGCCGGCATTTTGGTGACAACGGTTCTTGGGGATGTGATTTCTTATTTAGATTCTCTTCCTTTCTCATAATATCCACGGGGAATATTGGTTTACACTGGACAAGGACTGGACGTCTTCTCCGTTAGACGTCGGCATTTGGGAGTCATCGCTCCTTTGGGAGTAGGTGTTGGGCAATCCAACGACTTTACCGTTTTCACAACACGTTAACATACATTTTCTCAAGACATTTTAATAAACACCGCTCCGTGAATTATCGTTCATCCTGTACATCATTTATCCATATCATATCAGGATATGGTATATCTCGATTGTGCGCAGAACAACATTTGGATAAACGCCATTTTATCACTTCAACCAAAACGACCATTGATTTAAGCTACTCAGTACACAATTGGACCTCTCATTTAACAAAATTAATTACCTCCACGTACGAAATAATATGTAACACGAAGAACTGTTATTCTTGCCAAGGTCCTTAGATAAGCCGAAGGAAACCAACAAATCACGCTCCATCTCCTGACAGTGCTTTTACATGACATCACCAACCAGCCCAAAGTCGAATAATCTCTCAATACATCCCTACTCAAATCAAATGAGTGTTGGTGCCCTTGAAAAAAAACCGCTCGGCTTGAGGGTTACCAGGGGATACGACTGTTGATTTTTCTCTTCTTTCAGATCATCTAGATTCTTATCACTATTAATCTTTCCCGGTCTTACCATACCAACAAAGTCCCCGAAATAAATCATCATCATAATCACTAAACACAACACTCGTAGATAGTGGCGTAAAGCTATTGAGCAGGTTTTGCTCATGAAGGATTTAGGTGTAGTCCTCCAAGATCATGGAAAGTTCGATGAGCATATCCAGTTGAGAGTTGGGTAAAGCTTTTCAAACATGTGGTTGGATATATCGAAGTCCAGAGATAGTATCACGATGCTAACTCTGTACAAGTCGATTGTCCAGCCGCATCTTGAATATGCCTCGCCCATTTGGGCTTCAATGAGCTCATCAGGTTGGCAAAAGGTCAAGCGGAACATTGAGGGAACGCGAGAGTTCTCATATTAGGAGGGGGCTAGAAAGGTTGGTAAGTACTGTAAAGCATTCAAAGGAGGCACGAAAGGTACTTGATACTGTAAGTCGTCAAAAACATCCATGGACTTTATCCCAATCCAAGTTTAAGGATCAATTGGAGTGATCGTAGAGGATTAATGTCAAAACATCCTACAAACCCTCGGGAATCCAGGCTTTTTAAAACAATGAGGTCCACATCTCTCCTTCCGGCGGCCTCTTGAATTGCTTTTTCACAAAGCAGGTTGACGACTTCCCCCCATTGCCAAAGTCAGATTGGGTTTGTGTTCATTAAAGATGTCTAAAATTGAGTGAGGGTTCACATTGTCCTTGGCCCGCAATGCGAACCGTTCAATAATTCTCACCCAACCTAGGAATGAATTATGGAAAAATCGGAGTTGAATTGTGAGAGAAATAATTGCAAAAATATAGAGCTCTAGAATGATAGTTCTTCATTCCACTAGTAGCACGATCCATCTCTCCTCCAAAGAGGTTCTATCACTTTTTTATTTCGTTGGATGACCCTCTATCTCTAAAGGTCCTTAAAGTTTGATAAGCAGATAAAAACACGTGCTCATGCATTTTGCGTGCCAGAGTTAATGCATTCGAATTCAAAAGTTAGTTAAAAGCACAAGATTCAGGTTAATTAAGAGTTGTGTGTGCCCGCATATACCTAAATTTACCAGAACTGTTTCAACTATTGCTTGAAAACAGGAACTTAAATTTCATTGATTTGAAACTTGATTCATTGCAATTACTTTTACTTTTCAATTGTAGTTTAGTAACTTTCTGTGTTTTTTTGCGGACTTCCTTACCGCTACTTGGATTGGAATGCCAGCAGTTCAAGACAAAAAAATGTATTCATTTTCCTTTAACCTTGTATGTCATATTCATACCGTCTTTCTATTTTTTCCGCTAAAATTAGTCATGCAAATGACATTGTAATTGCAATTGGCCTAAAAGGAATTAGAATCCAGAATTTATGGCTAGCCTTCAAAGAAAGTTGGAATTGATTCGCTAGGATTAAGGCCTCAATCGAAAATGACCAATTTCAAACTGAGAGTAAGGTGGTTCAAGAGTTCAGGTCGAATCGGAAGGTTTTTTCTCGTATGCGAACTCTAAGAGACAGGTGAAACACCCTGTTGGGTCTTTTAAGGTAGATTGAGAAACCATTAGCAATGTAGAGGCTATGGCAAACATGCTTGGTGATCAGTTCTCTAGTGTGTTTTCAACCCCACTGAGTTTAGAAGCAACAGCTCATTGTTCTAATGACGAGTCCATTGAGATTGATGACGAACGTCATCTTAGGATTTAAGTCAGACTTGGACAAGTTTTTGACTACAATTCCTGATCAATTCCTATAGCCCCCTTACGTTGAACGAAATATGTTTTACATTCTTCACTTCAGAGGGCGCTTTGTCATTCAGCCTCTCAAATAAAGGGCCGATTGGGCCCATTCCTTGTTATTGAATTATAATGCGTTTGTGTTATTTTTGACTAATTCTAACAAAATCTTATTTTCAATTAGTGCCTCGGGTCACATAATGACCGGAAAAGAAATTGCGTGCAAGGCAAGGCAAGAGCAGTTTATGTAGCAATCTACCGTGCCTCTTCCCGTTTTCTTTGGGCCGTGTGACGTTGCAAATAAGGGTCCTTATTCAAGGGCTAGCCAGATCCGCCAACTCTAATTCGTTGGTCTATCAGATAATATATGAAAATAAAAGTTAAGTAAAATGAACAAGTTTTTCGTCTTCAACTGCTGGGAATTCCATTCCCAGGAGCGGTAAAGAAGTCGGCAAAAAAGTTTGTGAACGAAATGATTTAATTACAGTGGCTCTAATAGAGTTTGATACAATAGCATGAAAATGAATAAAGGTCTTTTTATATGATTAATGCAACTGTAGGGAATTCAAAAAAATCTAGACCATTTATTCCCCACGAATTGGTGAACTTTATCCACGTAAAATAGGCATACCAGCCAATTGGTATTGTATACGGTTGACGTGCAGGGGTTGTTATTTTATGTTTAGAAAAAGATCTGAAAGCATTGACGTGAATTTTACACACAGCGAAGTACAGTAGACAAAAACGAGGATCTTCAAAATGTTGTGGCCAAATTTGCTCAACTTTTCATGAGGTTCCATAAATCATGAATCGTGCCGCTTCAAGCTCATCTGTCAGTTTTATTCAAACGCCCCAAAAAGAGTCGGACTTCCAAACCAATTATGGTATTTGATTGCTGATGATTCTTGGTTATGATCTTCAAAAATTGAAATTAGTACCTTATGCCGACAATGGTGTCCCGTTAATTTGTATATTTTCGACAATTTTATGGATACTCTCTGTCGCCGAAGGAAGTTTTCATTTTCAAAATTGTTTATTGACATCAAACAATGAAATTCCATGTGAAAAACTTAACTTAAATAGATGATGAGTGAGGTTTGTCAAACGTGATCTCTGCGTACGCCAATCCGAGACCATATTTCGTGAATTTATATTTCATTTGATTGCCAAATCACCTTTGCAGACATCTTGTGGTGGCCGAATTCCAAGATCTGATTGGCTGCCTGATCTTTCTTAACCAAACACGTGCTTTTAATCAGACTTCCGTCTTATCTTATCACTTCTTGGCTGGCCCATGACCAAGAAGAGGATGAATATTACTATTAATGCACCTGATCTCATCTTTCCCATCCCACATTTAATGACTACATGCCCACTTGGACCCAATTATTTGGCATCGAGCTCGGCTCATTGAAGTAATTAGCATTCCCATCTCTGGGCCAAATACCATCGGTTAATAGAATCAAAGCTAACAACATGATAGATCATGAATGTCAACTATACCCTGTGTGCATGTGCAAGTATCTTGTTCTCACCTGGAATGATCTGTTCTCAATCATTGGGAATCTCCGCCTCAAGACAAGGAAGTTCATTCCCGATCAGTGGTGAACATTTTTTCCGCAAAAAATGCCATTTCGTACCATAATAGTGGGAACAATGAACATTGGTTGATGCACTTACACGAGCATGTCCATTTCCATGTCATGTCAAGAGGCATTTAGGAATTAGACTGCGCCACGAACACAACCACTAACCCCAAAAAGCAACACATTTTATTCCTCTATCAACAGCAATCTTAAAAGATTTGGGATTTAGGATTCGGGGAATGCAATTCAATCGATTTGTACGCCATTGTGTTTTGAGCCTTTTCTTGGAGTTGCCTTTAAGAATTTATCTCTTTTGCTTGATTTTTCTTTGTCTGGCTAACGGTCTGCAATCATTGCATTAGATTGGGTTATCAATTTTGTAATCGAAGACATCATGTCGACTATACGAATATTTGACCCAAAGGATCTCACGTGACAGACTTGATGTCCTTTCGATTGAAAACTGACATTTACCCCTTTTCTTTTTATCGCAAGACGCATCTGAATTTGATATTGGGACATTTTTGACTTGATTGTCCGTATCATCTGTTTTGTAAATAAAAATGTAGTTGCTGTAGTTTTGATGTGGTGAAGTGGTATAAACCCCATTTTGGTTGCTGAGTGCAATTCGATGTTTGAAAGTAGTTATTCCTTCTTCAGAGATGTACGAAATGCAAAATCTGATTTATTTAATACCAAAAGAAAATCAAAATTACTCTGAATTTAGAAATGATACCTAATTACTCTACGTTCACCATTAAAAGTCTTCTTTTTTATTTAATCAGAGCGTGTCAAGCCTATCAAGGGATGATATTTCGTTAATATAAATGTCCATTTTCAAAAGGTGTGGTTATTCCCAGCATTTCGTTCAATGTGATTAAAAAAACTAGGATAACCGTGACTAGTTACTTTATGAGGAGGGAAGTTCATTACATACAACACTTTGAGCCTCTGATCATGCTATCAGAGGTTTGTAATGAAAGACAACTCACTGGATGCAATTAGAACCCACTTGCCAATGACGCAGATCTCTTTGATTAGATCACTTCAGAACGAACCCACGTGAATAGCAAAAACAGCAACAGCAACAGCCACCGCAACATAGACACAAACCTACCGAGATCAGAGTACATATACAAAATACCCATTCCCGCCAACTTTGGGCCTGGTCTCGTCCATTCTGAATACCTCGCCCTTGACCTTTCTCGGCTATCCAGGCTCACATTTGGGAAGGGAATTCATTATCGAGAGATATTTTTGTACGCTATTATTGGTGGTGATTCACTTGTAAGAATAACAGGCTTGTATGATACATACTTCGGAGATGTCAATTGGGTGAACGATGTGAAATGCTAATCCGACATGGCGGGAGGATCGAGGTCTAATCGCACGTTCTGCCTGATTGCATGCCTACGTATGAGTGGTGTAAACAGTTATGCCAATAAATTCGAGACTCAACCATCGACCCGTATCATATTTCGTGACCCCAAGTGAGTTAGAACAGTATGTACGCGTGCCTTCATCATATTTTATTGCTAGGGTGTGGAAGGTGAATGGATGCTGGTAACAAATCAGAGACCATTAAAGAAGCCCTAACACCCAATACCACAGATCTTATCCCACATCTTTTCCTATTTCCGACATTTGCCGACTCATCCTTGTATTGGCCGAGCCGAGCCAGGCTATATCGAGCCAGACAACATGGTTGGCCAATGACCATTCGTACGCAAATGAGATCACGTGGAAAGTACGTTATTGACTCGCTGTTGACATCACCCACTGAAAGTGACTACTAGTCGTTCAAACCATCGTGATAAGCTTGACGAACGATGAGCGATGCCTGTGGAGAGATACCACAACCAGGTCTGGGCATGAGAACAAAAACGTTTTCGCCCCCAAAGCCCCATCAACAAGTCGAACTAGTTACCAAGTTGAAGGTGGGTCATCAGGCCAATAGGAACTCTCTGGAGGGTTCTGTGCTCCCTCTGAAGTCGGCTCATCCAGTGGCAACGACCACACCCTTAAATTACTAAATTTTCAAGGATGATCAACAGCTCGCCAAAGTCGACAAATGCCTTTGTCTCAATTGAGTGTTCATGTACGATGTTGTTCATGGAAGGGCTGGAAGCGTTTTTTAGGGGGACAAAGGGAGGGGGGGATTGAGTTAAACCATTGAGGTCTCTGGCCTCTGTCTGTTTAATACCGCTTGTTCATAGAAGTATTAAACTCTGCAGGCTTCTTCTGGTACAGGTAGGCATGTTCTTACAAGACCTTTCAGCAACGGCTGCTCTCCTCCATTGTCTTTGACTTCAATTCACGATAATCGTAGAGTCGGTCGTTATATTGATCATCTTCCTTGCGGCTCATTGGAGCTTGTGAACCAATCTTGGTTAAGCCTCTCGTCTGGCAAAGGGATGAAGGGATGACACGAAACATTGGAGTACTTTATGGCCATTGTATCTCTGTCGACATCTTGGAATTGTATGACAGTACAAATTATCACAATGCTCTAGCAAAATATTGCTAAATCGCAGATCGAGCGTAATGGTTTCCGAAGCAGAACCACTCACCAACCAATGACTGGCTGAATGGTGTCTTGACATTTTCAAACTATTTCCATGAGTTTATTGATGCTCTAGAAAAGGAACTCGACGGGCTGACTTTTGATTTTGAGACAGGATTCCTGGATTTGCACCTCGTACTCGGAAGTGGTTGTTGGCATGTGTAGTGCGTGGTGCATCTCGAAAGGGTCAAGGGATGGGGCCATGGTCTTAGCCGAGTGAACTCTGACCTTTCTTTGACCCCCAAGTGGATTGCTTGAAACATGAGGAAGACGACTTTGGATCTAATGAGCAATTTAATCTCGAATCACGAACGAGCGCCCAATCCTAATCGCTATTTTAGGTTCCTCTTTTATGACGACGTGTCTCGTACGAAGAGGGTGTAATTATCGGGTATACATCCTTGCTTTGATCATTGAGTGGTGAGGGCTAAAATATGTGCATATTTCTGAAGCAGTTCAGATTTGACAATCGATTTGTCATTGGAGGCTTGTCATCATGGCAATCATAGACTAACTAATAATTTGAGCCATCTCAACGAACACCGTTCATTCTCAGGGCAATGAGGACCAAATACGAAGTCACGCACATCGTCTCAAGATTCAATGAAAACTGTCATTTTCCTCCTGAAAAGTTCTCTTGAATTTATCCTTATTCTCCCATAAAAAGAATGATGTGGGTTCAGTCTTTTGTGCTTATCTTTGTATTTTTAATCATAACTTTTACTTTCTAGATCTTGCCCTAAGTATTTGTCTACCAATGCTGTATTAAGTAATTGTGAAGTCGAAATCATGTTCCAGTTTTGAAAATGAACACGATCCCTAAGGCGACGTACGTCGAAACCAAATGTTAAAGATAACAGATCCTAACCAATTTAGCCTAAGACATTCTTACGGTCTTGGTTTAGGCCTGGGAGCTGCGTTCTTTACATATTAACCACAAAATGGTTGAAGACAACGGACCCGTCTCCCCCTGAAGTGAATGAAATGTCTATCCATTCGTCCAGCCATTTGCGTGCGTAGGATGAATCTTTTCCCAAACGCATCATCAATATCCCATTACATTGATTGAAACACATCCATCAGATGTGTCATCACGATCAATTAACAACCACCACCAAGGAATCAATATGATATTCTGTACTTTGTGCGTATTCGAAACTATCCTTCCTCGGTTCATTCAAACTCAATCTCACCAGTCATTGAGTATGTTCTTTTCCAACGCATTTGAAATTGACTCGATCTCTTTCTAAATGTCCCGAGGCCTCTTCACCTTTTCATTGAAGTACATCGCAGCATAGACTGTACGTCCGATCAGCACATACAATGTATTTGGCAGTACATATTGTAGTCGTTGTACGTGTGCGTACCCACCGTACGCGTTTGTCTTTTTACGCACTCTATGTCGTACTGAAGGACGCCTCAATGAAGGCTGAGAAAACTGGCAAGAGGGTGTGAAAAACGTACACAGGTCAAAATCGCATTAGAGTGAGTGTCTGATGCTTAGCTTTGAGACTAGAGGTACCGTTCATCATCATTTGGTCATCATCATTTTCATCATTGGTTGGTCAGGTACTTACCAACAGACCAAGATTGGACAACTTCATTGTCGTTTTGATCGCAGATGCGCTCAGTCAAGCAAAGTTCAAGATTTGAAGATTGATGAGCCAGATTAAAAGAAGACCTCATGAGGAGCAAAACTGACACACCCAACACATGACCGAGCAGGCCACCCCCCAATAGCAATTGCGTATGACGCTTTTGGGTCCAGATGATGCTACCATATAGTTCGGCTCTAACGGGGGCTTACTATTGTTACTTTGGAGTGCTCGACTTTGAAGTCATTTGGAGCATGAGCCGTAAAATTTTCCGTTTTAGCGGTCGAGCTATTCAATTATTAATGACCACTCGTGAGTCGCTGAAATTCTTCTGAATTCGGGATCGTTAGCTAGGCACCACTCAACCCCCTACGAACGATTCAACCACCATTTGTTCTCCCCAATCATCAGTTGCCGAATCATCGTTATCATCATCCCATCTCCTTCACTTTAGATCCTCGATGGCTCTGACAAAATCCCGGATAAAACGCCAACCCAAAACCCTATTGGCGAGTGCCTTCTGGAAGGGGGTTTGTTCATTGGGAAGGAAATAGATGACCGGGAAGACAACATTTAAATGTCAAACTGCCAACGCTTATTTAACTCGAACTCCCGACATTGTTTGCATTGCCGGGGAGAAGAAAGAACATGGGGAACTTCACGGGGGAATTGTATTTCTTGAGGTAAGGGCGGGGTAAAAAAAGAGGAGGTCAATGCATGAGTTGGCCTACCTCACAACAAGCAAACAGAAGGAACGAACCGTTTGAACCCCATTGTCCGGGGGGCTCAATGGACTGCAATGGAGTGTACGTCGTATGCACCTGGTCAAACAGCAGGGATTGGACGAGAGTACAAGTATATGTCTTTTTTAAGGGATCTTTTTTTGAGTAGGCATAACAACTGAAGCGCCTCTGGTCAGAGAGTTAGTTGAGTTTGATGGATCAGGAAATATTCGTTTTGGGGGCAAATTATTAGACACCATTTTATTCACCCACATTTGTGGTTCTGGTAGAACAATACTGAGGAGTTTCTGGCAATTCATTGATTCTGGGATGGTAAATATAGTTGGTTTTATGCTGTGAAGAAATGACATGTCAAGGGTCGCAATGGACACTTGCTATCACTATAATTGGTCAAACAATCAAGACGGGACTACTTCTTTTCTCAGACTTGTTATCTGGTAGCATGAAGTTATCTAAATGTGATCTTTGGTCCATTCTTTTAGAGGGCTTATAACTTGCTAATCGCCTCTCTGGTGTCTACCTTCATCCAAGATGTTGAGACAATCGGGACACTTCGTTCAAGACACCGTTTAGAATGTGATTCTTTGTCAAAAACACTATTATGACAAGATCGTCAAAGACGCCCTGAGATCGGAATTCACTCCCAAAGTTGCAATCAGCTTCAATTTGTTGGACTCGCTCACTCACTCACTAAATCGGAACAACGGTCGTTCCGTTGACAGTTAAAAATTAAAGACACGGCCAATTTTGGTATCAGTGATGCATCTCGCAAGCAATTTCATTGACATTTAACTTTGCTCTAATCTCGGCCCCTGGTTTTGATCGTACGAAGCGCCTCATGAGTCACTCACGCTGCATGCATAGTACGTACAATGGGTTCGAGACAACGCAGCGAAATGAGGGCTCAACTTCAAAGTTGGCATGAAATCAGATTTCCATAAATTGATCCTTGATGTCAGCCAAGTTCAACCGAGTTAACCTTTTGGGAAGTTCATTAAATCAAGTCTATTTCCTCCTCCTGCTCCATTTCGTTCGAGCTGCAGCCTTCTAGTAGTAGGTATGTAGTGGTACTACAAAGGTGGTGCATGCTGGAATTGCACTCCATTGTCGCCCACCACCAATCTCACACCCAATCCTCGAATCAGACCGGAAACGAGCCTTCTCGTGCTTCCTTCAATTCATCGACCAATGGGCTCATACACTCTCTAAGTATTTCCCTATGTCAGTGGGAGAAGATGCTTATCCATTTTCCCAAAACAATGTCGGGTGTTGCTCCAAATCAATTCCGTGAGAGTCCAAGATATCTCATTAGTGACTATTTCGGTCAGATAGATCATCTCATGTTGTTGGTTTCGAGTGTAGTGTGGAACGGTGGGAAAACCAGGACTGGCAATTCACGAATGGAACAGGTTTGATTAATGTGGGCGACTTCTTATCACAATGCAATACTCTGACAAGTTCATTGCGGGAATGAGGAGTGCTCTTTGATTAGCCACGGAGCTCTAGAAATCTCTAGAAGTCCGTGGATTAGCCCTCGTTCCCGTTATCGTTGTTTGACCACGCCAGAAAGGTAGAGGAAAATGCAAACTGGAAGTCAATCAATCAGTGTACTTTCGGTGTATTGTACATTATGCCTGGTTAGGTACTGATGACCCCAGAGGATAATTAGAGGTCGCATGGTAATCTGGTATTCAATGCAACGGTTTTGTACGAATGAAAATCTTGACTAGGCACCTACTGTCTTCTCTGAAAGTCTACTTTGAGTGTTAGATGTTTGTTTAGGAGCCATGGAGTCGGCTTGTCACCGTGAATGGATGATCATGTTCCATGCGGAAAATGAAGTGCTCCAATTATTGTCAGGTGATGGCTTGGATGGATTTAGATTTTCAGATGATCAATTTCATGCACTTTGGGATTCCTTAAAACTAATCTGATATTACCAGATATGATTGCCATATGGCGAACCAATATTTCTTCATTTGCATTATCTTAACAATAATTCACCTCTTTGGGCCAAGGGAGATGTTTTGCTTTTTTTCTGATCAGGCTGACTCTAAAAGTTATGGTTTTGTCAAAATCATTTGAAATTCAAACTAAGAGGAAAAGAAGAAATTTTTTAAGTGACGTTACGTATTTTGTCGCTTTTGATTCACATTACAAACCCAAACTTCATTCTGCAGTTGCTATTACAATTCATTGAAGCTTCACAGGATTGATTGATGCACGCTTGCTTTTCAATATAGAGTTAGATACATTGTGGCCACCAGCTTCCCTTTCAGTTGGACCCAAGTTTCTTCAAAACAAGTTGATTTTAACGTGTTATGTACAAAAACATAATTCATTGAAAGCGCCAAATAAATATGCCGTCATAAAATTTATTATCCTTGGCCATGGTTGATCTTTTTTCCAAGTTTGAGCATTGCCTCGCTGTTTCAATCTCAGACTTGCAGAAAAGAAAGAAGTGTAGTACATAGAGCTCTGTGCGTATAAACAATGAATAACGCACGTGAGTTGAAAAGGAGCAAAGGTATAATAATAATGATAAAAAATAAATCAATTTATTTAAATAAAAAAAAAATAATAAAAATAAATTCAAAATAATTTAAAAAAACATCTCTGTTGATGTGTATCGGAGCAACAGATCGAGACTCGATAGACCAACACCCTTTACAGATATCCTTTTATCCAGAAGCAAAAACAGACCTCATCAACGGTGAATGCCCGTTTTTTTTTTTCGTCTAATGAAAAAGTATGACGAGAAAAAACATTTAGATAGTCATAGAGTACTTTCCTTGCCTTGCAACAAGTCATTTCCTTTTCAAAGCTTATTCAAACCGACGTAGTTATTAATAACATCAGTAGAGGAGATAAAAAGAATCTAGGAAATGAGAAACAGCGTCAAATGAGATATTAGTTTTTAGTGTTGATGGGTGGTTCACCGTTATTGGGTACATTTTTGGCAAAAGCTAGTGTTTTCAGATAGTTCTAAAGTCATCCAAAATTTGGAGTGATTTTTATTGCCCAAAACTAATAATGCAATTAGAACTATTAGACTAGAAACTGGCGACCCATTCCTTGAAAGCCTGAAATATTTTGTGACATATGAACGGGAACACACATTTGTTCTCAATTATTGATCAAATTATGCAACATTATGGACACGTGAGTTACTTGTCCATGTTTCTTTTTGAAATCATATGATTGTAACGTACATTCAATCAACCCTAGCCAACCATCTGGTTAGCTACGTTTGAGGAAAAATTTCGTCTCTCTCTTGTGTTCATCACTCTAATGTCAAACCGAGTAAATCCCCTATGGAGTTGAGCTTTTGATCCTCGAACTTATCTACCTACACTCAGTGCACGTACCTTGTGTTTTGAATGCAAATTCTTCCGGAGCATGAACTTCGTTTACTACTTCATTCGTTACCTTATCACGATCATTACTCAGCAATAAATGAACCTTTCATGCTTGAATATCTGCGATCTAATAAGGATGGATCTAGATAGGCACTTCCACAAGTGCTTGTCATTCGAAATCACGGTATGAGCCAAAACCAAACCAACCAACCAACAACATTGTACCCTGTGGCATCAACTGATGTCCCCATGAGCTAAAAAGAGTACACTAAAACATTTACAACACCAAAGAGTCCGTAAAAGCGAAGTTTGAAAAAGGTGCAACGATTTTAGCGCTCAATACAGCTGGTAAAGGTAAATTGAGAGGGTACTTAAGAACCCTAATGAATGTCCTCTATTCCGCTCAAAACAATTCATTTCATGGAATACTTCTCGTGCTTGAAAAATATATTTAAGGTATCATTTCCTGATTATAGTAATTCAAAGCCTTGAAATTTGCCTCATATTCTAGACTTCTTAAATCATTTTAAACGCAAAGCTTAAGAATGACATTTCTTCAGTTTTACATCTATATGCATGAAGATCCCAAATAATAGTAACAACATTAACATAAAACGAAAAACTAGGATTGCAATTATGACATTCGCTCTATATTACCAAGTTATTCTTCTTGGTTCTTTGATTTCCCAAGTGCCCAATTTAAGACTAATTTCCATTTGGGTATGTCTTAAGTCGGGCCAAACGTTGCAATGTCATAACTAAAAGGAGTAAATGTAAGGAGATGGGGGCAAACCAAAATCAAGAACCTAGTGACTCATTAAAACAGGAGCGCCATCGGTCAAATCAAATCACAAAGGTCAAGCCTCGTCCTTCCTCTGCTTGTCAATTTTCGTTGCCATTCTGCTATCGCTTGGAGAGTAACGATGCAATTGGCCTTTAAAACTGAGTGAAAACGACTGGGGACTCTTTCAAATCCCATTTTCAAGCCCTACCCAACTCAAAAGGGTGTGATTCTACTTCCGTCACAAACCTGATGGGATGACAAAGCGACCCGATGTTTGAAAGCGCAAATCATACCAAGCAGGGCCGGTTCTTCTTATCGTTTTTCCCGTTGTTCTGGACGATTTTGGGTTGGAGGGGGCGAGGAGGGCTCGGTCCAAAATGGACTCTTCAAACCAAACCCGACCAACATTTTCCTCGTTCATTTCCGATAACAAAATTGACTTTTCGAGGCATTCCACCGACATAATTTGGGATGTGGATTGTCCAATCAGTAGTCCTGGTAACTGACTTCGGTTTCAACTATTCCTTTCATTGATTGCCGTTCGTTAGTTTTGAAGTCCGGAGTTCCTGAAACTTACTCACGTCGAAGTGTTAACATTATGATACACCGTGAACAAAACAATGCTAAGATACAAATTGTTGGTCGGTAATCTGAAACAGGGCCGAATCGGTTAGATGCACTTGTTGCACTCAGGCAGAAGCAGAATTCGCGACCCTTCCTACCATGAGCTAAATTGGCAATCCAGTTGTTGCACTTCCTCGAATACTCACTTGTCGGGTCCTGCGGCACGATCAATATTTCTATTGCTCTAATTATTTGGAAGGCATTGAGACAGACTGGGATCCCTTGAACAATAAATTGAATCTAACTTCTAACCGGAGTTGATTATATGTTTCTTAAACAATCGACAGTTCAGGCGTTATGTCCGGTTCAATTTATGTCCTGTTTTGAGCCTACATCGTAGCCTTCACAAGCCCAAGAAAGAAAAGGGGTCTGGTCTGAGGGAAGTCAAATCTGAAAGTGGTTGTTCCAATCCCCGACGCCAAAATGCTGGTGATGCTTCGACCAGGACATGAACCAATGGTCTAAGATCAAAGCGACATTCCAAGAGTTGGATAAGATCCGGCCAAATGCATTTTTGAAGTAAGCTCACTGATAATTTCATCCCTTAGCTTCTGTTTAGACGAACTTTGGCACTCACACCTCCTGTTCAATAACTAGGACGTTACGTAGTGTGCTTCAGACTACATACAGTAGAACAAGAATTGTGGTCGTTGCGGTCCGGGAATCGAATGAAAAAGTGGTTTTCTTCCGCTAAACGGAAGCAAAAATCTGCAACAATCAACGGGTTAGCCAAAGTAATCACGCTATAAAATGCAACTCTGTTCACATTTTGCGTCAGTTCACAATAGAAGGAGTCAACATGCAGGTGAGTTCTATCATTCATTTCTCTAGGTCCATCTAACTGACCAAGCTCCTTCGTTTTTTCTTTTCAGATCTTCTTGACCGTCATCTTATTGTCTGGTGCCAGCCTTTTGAAGGCCGAGAGTATTCATGAGACTGCCACGAGGTATCCCAGTGATCAAGGATCCTTGTATGATCCCACCCCTGTTCCCGAATATCCAGAGTATCCTCCTCAAACCACTGAAGCTCCTCGGTATCCTCAACCTCAATACCCTGCCCCTCAACCTCAATACCCTGCCCCTCAACCTCAATACCCCGCCCCTCAACCGAAGTATCCCACTACACCTCGTCCCACGTATCCTACCACCCAGGCTCCAAAATACTCTCCCCCTGAGCCCAAATATAATCAACCCAAATATCCTCAGCCTCCACCCAAATACCCGATTCGATATGAGCAGGCCAAGCCTGAATATGGTTATGTCCAAGGCTACAAGCTCGTGGCTGTTCCAATTTATGCTCATTAATTATGACAAGTTTGACACTTTGTCCCAATAAATTCAGACCAACACTCCACCTTGATTCCCAAAGATCCTTCTTTACTTCAACATTTTGGTACCAGAAAAGCATCCTACAATAAGTTCGTGTTTTGTCTGAACCGAATAGAAATTTTTGATTGTTATGATGATTTCTTCTCTTCCCGAAGCAACCACGCCTTTTATAGCGTCTCACTTCCTTAAAATTAGAATTGCTATTTCTCACTCACAAGAGGTAAACATGATTCATAGTGGTATTATGAGATTCAAACCGTAAGTTAATATGATATCCGACGTCAGACTGACATGCAGGCACAATAAAATGAAAATTCAATTCCACAAAAAGAACATATTATCTTTGAATAAGTCATCGAAATGACTGATTATCAGGCACCCTAATATTACTCACGGCCAGAGTTCATAAACAGGTTGAGAAGGCAGGACAGCTAACATTCGCGGGAAAAACTTTGCCAACAAGGCTAGCCGCGCGGCATTATTCGTGTAACTCCATCCTAATAGGACGTGAGTGTGACAACCTCCACCCGCCGCCCACCGGTTGCCCCAATTTCACGATATGCCTCATCCATGATCTCACCTCAGGTATTAGGTGCGGCACTAAAGAGAGCATAAACACATTCACTTCTTTCAGAGATTTCACTTGCAGCATGCATGCTACCAGCAAAATTGATAACAATATCCGTCTACAATTCAAGATAACAAAATGCCTCTGGCAACTATTTCTTAACAAATTTTCCACTGGTTCATGATTAATGACCTCACACCGGTGCAGTACCCTCTGCACAGAATGAACTTCGTCATTGAGATGACTCAGGTAAGAGAAATATGTATTTCATATGAATTTTAAGGAATATGAAATGATGATTACCGTAGAAATCCGAAAAATAGTTTGTGAATTAGGTCAAAATAGTTGTTCTTAAGTTACGAAAACCAGCCAAAATAAGTTCCGAAAACGTAAAAGTAAGTTTAAAAAAGGTAAAAATAGTACTCTACTTGTTTGGATATTTAAATATTAGGGTGTGAGGGTGTTAAGGATGTTTAAGATAAAAATTACTTGATTGATATCTTTCACGATCTTCTTGCTCTTTGGGCTCAGTGCAATTCCAGATCTTCAAACTGGTAGTGGTAAAAGGATTCGCTAATCTTGGGATGGACACCGCAAGGCTCACCCAACTCCTTGATGGGTGAGGCTTTTGATTCCTGATTCTGACATTAAGACTGCTCTCACTTGCATTTTAGAACATTATTTTGGAGGCAAACGATGGGAGGGTAACCACTCCCTTTTAGATTGAAATTAGATCATTTCCAGTTTGACACTACGATATGTGCTCAACATTTCCTCTCAATGAAAGCTTGAGGTTTGATGTCAAACAAATCTTTGAGCGGGGACAAACACTGCCCGAAATATTTTCACATCCTTCCTGTACATATTTCCCCTAAACATGAACAAAACCCTTAATTTTCCCCGAAAATCCTCGGTTTGGGTTCTTTTATTGTTAAAATTGATGAAATAGTTTTTTTGCCGAAAAATAACCCAAACAGTTCAAAACTTAATTTCACCTAAAAAAATATCTTTCCAACCCCTAATGATGATTCAAGTGTCACGAGTCTTTTGAAACTTAAAGACTTGGAAAGAACCACGATTCAAAACCGAACTCACGAGTTTTTTGCTTAAAACAATCTAATCCTGAAGTTTCTATTTTCAAATCAATAAAATAGAAAACAACTTTTTTGTAGGGAAGCTGCTTCCTTAAAGACTGAATATTGTGCCAAAGATAAAGGGCACTCACAAGTTACAAGAAATGACCAATTGATCAAAACTTATCAAGCATTGTGAAAATTCCCCAATTAACTGAAAATATCTGAACAATCGCGGAGCTCCTCATAAGATTTGGGAAAAGAGAGAAATTTGACTTAAAGTCTTAAAAAGGATTAAAACAGGAAATGGCCACTCTATCCCTCCCAACTGGATTTATATTTTGTTGGCTTTTTGAGTCATTATCTCAAACAAAACCCACTTAAAAGGAGAACTCGTGAAAAAGGTATTGAGGAGAAAAGAAAATGCCAAGCAACCAAGCCATATAATGTGAAGTAGAGAGTGTGACCAAGCAAGCCATTGTTCATCTCTAGTCAGTGCAAAAAAACTGCATTGGGTGCAAGAGCTGTAAGAGACAGGAAAGTATAATCAGGAACTCATTCCTCACCCAAGTGATTGAAGTGAGAGAAGAGCTTCTGGAAGAGGTTGTTGGTTTGAGGACAGATTCAAATGTCAAGGAAATATTTAAGACTAAGCCCCTGAAAAACTTCTGGTGTTCTATGATAAGGTCTTATCCACGAGCGTTTAATACAACAGTTTTCAGTTCTCAGCCATGAACAGCATCAAGCTAAAATAAAGGCTTAAGTATGTGTTGGTGTCAGCCATGCGCCTGGCCTTGTCAGTGACAAAGTCCATGTTGGACCATCTGGTCGGTATCAGCAGGCTCTACCATTACATTACATGTTGCAGAGTCAACAAATTTGGTTTATTTAAGATTACAATTTTGAAATGAAGGTGTCAATGCGAGGTGTTTTGGTTAACGGGTCTGCAGAAGTTTTTGCAATCCCTAAATGGCCCGCGACTAAGAAAAGATTGGGAACCCCTGTTTTAGAGTAAGTTGTTTTTTTGTGCGCTAGGGCCTTGCTATGCAGCGCTTTCCTCTTGCCTTTTATAGTCGAATATTTTGTTTAAGCCCATAGCTCAAAATCATCCACCATCCTCTTTAACTGAGGACTCTCAATGAACGAAACCTAACAAATGTGTTCATCCCTCAATATAAAGTCTTGATCTTCCTGCCTAAAGTTAGGTACGTTCCAAATGAAATATCTCGACTCAAAAAGTTACAAAAAATTCCCTGGAACACTTTACATTGGAGAAACTAAGGTCTTCATCTTAACAATAACTTTTAACCAAGTAGTAGTAGTAGTAGTAGTAGTGGTTTAATATACCTGATAGAGGCTCCGAGGGGGTACACCAAGGGGCCGTGGGTTCGAATGCCGCCTTCGTAAATAAGCTCTTTACTCATCCACAACATTACCACATTTTTTGCGGACTTCCTCACCGCTACTTAGCATGGCATTCCCAGCAGTTCAAGACTTTATATTCATATAAATTTGATCCACCAACGAATTGGAATTGGCGAAGCTGGCCACCTCTTGGAAATAGGGCAGACTATTTTTGGGTCAAATGCAACAACGTTGAGAGATTTAAGTAACTGTGCCAAGCGCTAGAGGACAAAACTGACCTTACGCACCCCAACCAGCCCCCATTTGATGCATGATCATAGAATGACAGACAGCATGAGAAGCACTAAAGTTGTTATTTTGAATTGGTGGACTGAATTCTCACTTGAGTTGGACGGGAATGCTCTTGAATTGCTCGTACTGAGCACCTCATTTTCAATGAACGGAAGCGCTTATTTCCATAACCAGACTCCATGACACAGTTGAGGTTGAAATATGCACTCTTGTCTGGCTTGCGTTGTTTCCTTCACATCCCTATTACATACATGTAAACATAGGCACAGTCGATGATTTTAAAACTTGGTCAGGTCTACTTAAGGCTACACTGGTTTCCTCTTCTCCGACGACTAATGCAATGGGATTCGTTTTCAATGATTTTTTGTAGCAAAATTTTACGGATTTTGCAACCGAAACAAAGAATGTCATTTGACATAAAAGTTGTTATGTTTGATGGATCAAACACGCTCTATAACGAGAAATGGTCAAGAACAATAATGCAACACTTGGTCTACCAACGAATTGGTATTAGCCGACCCATGAAGCCCCTCAACTTAGGGTTGGTCAGAGATTTTGGACAAATACCTATCTAAATGAGTTTTAAACGATAAGGCAGGGTCGGACAAAACAAAGAGCTGCCTCAAGTTGCCGTAGGAGGTTATAGTTTCGGCTTTGACCCCCCGAATTGCTACATAAGCTTAAGCTCATTTCGGTAACATGAATAACCAGATGTCAAAATTTATGTTTTGACTTCAGTCAATTTCATTATTTTAAGATTTTTTTTAAGAGAAATGATATTCGAACATGGGGACGTTATATTTTTGCAACTGTCAATTTTGTAGAAAAATGGAGACCATGTGCCAACTCGGGAATAGCTGAAATGGAATCATTTGACAACGGACAATCTCCAGAGAGACCCTTTGACATTCTGAAGGCTAAATTCCTAGTTGGTGGCCTTACCATTTGTACTTTCATGGCATAGGGTAATCATACACAAATGTTGTGGTAGAATAGGAGAAATTTAAAAAAACAAACCGAAAATATTTTTGCCCCAAATTTACTTAAAGTTCTGCAAATAATTGTTTGCGTAAAAGCCTGAAATATAGGATATTTTTCCAAGAGAAGTGATTGAAATCACAAAAAAATGCCAAAAAAAAACCTGTCAAATTTTGTCTAAGTTCAGTCACGTACTGAGTACCGAGAGTGTCCAAACTTTAGGTTAAAACAAATCTCCATTTTCGTGGTATTCTTTTCATCATTTGAAAAAGCCGAAATTTTTTAACGCTTTTTATCTTTGGTTCAAGATCTTGCTCCATCTTTTTTTTTGTTACATATAAATGGACTTATTCTTTCGTTATTTTTTTTTTGGTCATGAAATGAGTCATTTTATGCTTATAACAAACACTTCTCGTGAATTCAGGAAAAAATCCTTTAGCCCTGGTTTGGGCAGAACTCGTTGAGATACGAGTTCAATAGGTTTTAAATTAGTGCAAAAGGAGAGCCTGATATTTTATCTGCCCTTTCCCAGTTAATGCTAAGGTACCAATTTATTAAAAAAAGATGTCCTTTTTTAAAGCTCTAAAGAAAAATAGAAAGTAAAAAGCATATCGGGGGCTTGACACTCATTTGAATCAACTTGTAAACAATGCTGAACCGCAAGACACATATCCGTTCGAAAGAAATATTTAGGCTCTGGACCAACAATGATCTCTAACGTCTCAAAATAGCCGATGCTCCTTCACCCGACCATAAGAAGATGCAGTTCCTTAATTTTTGGTGGTTACGTTGGCTCTACTTCACATCTGAGAAAAAAGGGCGCGGCTTTGGGTTGAACGTCTTCAACTTGAAGCGTACGAACGGTATTCGTGGTTGCTAAGCGGTCCAAACGTCCGTCAGAAATGACGCGTGCGTTGCCCTCATGAGTGACGACATACTTGGGCCTCCCAATGCGTCTCCTACCAATGGCAAACGCTAGTGTTGCAAAGTTGACGGAGGCTTGCCTAAAACAGGTTATGCACCCACGTGCTTCAAAGACCATCTCTCTACGTTATGCGTACGCAAGATTTCATAGAAGACATGGGTGGAGACATGTGGCTATGAGAAGAGCGTAAATAGTTTAGGTCAAAATTGGACGCTTTGCTCAAGAAATTTTGAAAGGGGGACTTGAAGGGAACCTAAACAAGACTTGGAGAGTGGGGAAAGAGCGAGTATAGTTTGCGCGTCCGTTACAATAGCCATCATCAACTACGAGTTGCTTTGGACTATAAAAAGGAATCGAACTCAAAAGTAGGCATCAGAATCATCTCACGTATTCTCGAACACACATCAACATGAAGGTTAGGAACTTCGACGAACTACAAATTTATGAATTGATCAAAAAACTTAGTAAGGGGTAAAAAACTGGACTCATTTTCAACTCGAGACTTTAACTTTTCAGGCTTTCGTCGCTATCCTCTCTGTTTTGGCTTTGGCCGCCGCTGACCAATCCAGCCATCAAACCATCAAGCACGGCAATGCTCCGGCTGTCCACTCCTCCATCCACAAGCCCCATGGTGGCTCTCATGCCCATGTGGTGAGCCAACCCTCCGCTCAACCCAACGAGGTCAACCAAGCCTACAACGAGGAGAAGTACACCGCCGCTGCCCACGCTCCCAGCCACGAGGTCCGCACCCCTGCTTACCACACCCCTGTCTACCACACAGCCCCCGCTTACAAGCCAGCTCCCTATCACCCTGCTCCCGCTTACAAGCCCGCCCCCTATCGCCCTGCTCCCGCCTACAAGCCCGCTCCTTACCACCCTGCCCCCTCTTACAAGCCCGCCCCTCACCACCCTGCCCCTTCTTACAAGCCCGCCCCTTACCACCCCGCTCCCGCTCATGGTCATGGTGATGAGTATGAAACCGCCCCCGTCTACCAATACGGTTATGCTGTGGCTGATGACTATTCCGGTGCCAACTTTGCCCAAAACGAGAACCGTGACAACTATGCCACCAACGGCGAGTACCGTGTGGCCCTTCCCGATGGTCGCACCCAAATTGTGAGCTACAACGTGGCCGATGCTTATTCCGGTTATGTGGCTGATGTCAGATACGAAGGAGAGGCCAAGTACGAGCCTTACCACCCATCCCCCAAGCCCGCTTACCACCCTGCTCCCGCTTACCAAGCTTAAGCCTGTCATGTTGATGATATTTATCGCAAAGCATATTTATCAATAAATCTTGCAAACCCCTTAACTATTGGTTATTACGGACTTCAAAATATCCTCATTTTTGGTTATTTTTTAAAGAACATGCCAACAATGAATGAACAAGCCCAAAACTCATTTTAGGGAGCAGGCAATTTAGCCGGGCATTGGAAAGAAACTTATACGTTTGGTCAAATAATTTCCTAGTTAAATGAGTAATTAACAGTTCATTAGGTTATTAATTCTCAAAAAGTAGGACATTTCAAAAGACAAGTTTTAAGACTTAGCAATCAACAAATAGAAATATTGTTTTTGGATATGATAATTAAGAAACATTTATTGTGGCAATTGAAACTTTTATTTTCTTTTCAGTTCTCTTCTTTTTCCTTCTCACCTTCAAAAAATGCGGCGTTTTTACTTTTGGCTCTTTAATCTTCAGTAAAATTTCATGGTGGTAAGGACTGGAGGAGAGAGTATTTCATTGATTTGACTAGCCTGAAGCCAGTTTTTTAAAGCTCGTACCTTGGAGTTAGGGGCTTAGAGGTTATCCGGTATGAAACTACACTGGCCAAAATGGTGAGCAAATGCTCATTCTGCGTAACGCCCAAGCCTTAACTCAGAGGTACGAGCCTCCGGATGGTCGATGCCTCGAGACCATATGGTACAGTAGCTTTCCCATTCCCACATTGTTCCTGCTTGCCTAATTTGGCAAAAGCTCAAGCTTTTCTTGAAAACGCAACAAGAATTCCAAAACTGTACACACAAAAAGAACAAACATAAAACACCTGCCTTTTTAGCCCAGGTCTCTTCACCATGAGATATTGCTCAGACCAAGCACCCAGAGTAACTAAATTTGATTAAAGAATTGGCATGGTTTAGAACATTTTTTGGGGGGTCCAAGGTAGGAAACAATTACTAGGGCTTTTGATTTCAATAAGAATGAAATATCTTGAAACCTTCGATAATTAATTCAAAATATTGCAATTTTTTTGCCTGTTGTCATCTATTTTTTTGCATTTAGAAAGGCTTATATCTTGGCCTTGGAGATTGGTTTTGCTGTGGAAAATATTATTTCGTGCTTTTTAAGATTATTTTAGTGATTATTTGCCCCTCAAAATGAATATTTTCCGAGCCCTGCAATGACTATTTCGCCGCACCAAAACGAACTTCTATAGATAAGTCTAACAATTTGCACTTTTTTGCTCGGGCAGCTTCGTGGCTTCAACTGACGGAAATATATGGACATGTTCTGTGCGGGTTTCACGAAAAGATTGTGATTTTCTGCACAACCGCTCCCTCTGTATTTTTCAACCTCACACTGACAAAGTAAAGGACTCAAGTGATGGATTATAACTTTTATTGTTGTTAGACATTGCTGATTGGCATGGGAAATATGCAAATGCCTTGTTTATAGACATTTCACCGAACGAAAACTTTTGACTCACATAATCTCATTATTTGACAAACATACAGGGCATTTCATACCAATGTAATATTATCAGTTATTGCAAGACAGCTAACTACAATATTCCAATGTGTTATTGCACGAAGTAGGCACAAGGTTTTTGTCAGAAATAAGTACATCTTGCTTCTGAAATCAACCAAAAGACTGAGAACGAGAGTGGTCCAGCTCTTGGAGCTGATAATAGGAACGACGATATAATTCTGACGTCGTGCAAGTAAAATGTAGCCGGTAATTTTGTCTTTATGTTCAAAAACTTCAAACTTTTAGCATTGCTTGAAGTCGATGAAGTCAGTTTCTTATTCAGCACATAGTCGAGAGCTTTTCAGCACGGTCAACGAAGTGACAGGTCATACAGTGATGGCTATATGCATTAAGATGGGGAAAATGTAAGACAACTTCTTTTTGGTAACTTTAGCGAAAAAATATTTACCTTGGAAAGATCTTGCTAAAAAACAATATGTAGCCCCCCATGCATGTCCTTGGATCCACGGCAACACTTAACCACCCATTATTGGTTGAGCCCACTTTGGTGCCCTTGAGATTAAAGCTGTGAGAGCATTCATACTGCATTGAATAGCTTCTGGCCAGATCGTGGCATTCTATTTTATGGTCTTATAAGCATCGTTTTTTCATTTATTGTTAATTCTTTGAATCGGTTTAGCTCAAAATCCAGTCATTGTGATGGTTGCTGGCTACTTGTATGGCGAAAACTATTTCCTTTGGTTCTGATCACTCCCGCTTTGTGTGTATCCCATTAGCAGACAAACATTGGTTGAACCCTTCTCATTGCTTTTGGGGTTCGCTAATAGCAACACATTTTGAGAACGTCCCTAAATTCTTGGTAATTTTACCCTCGACATTTTGGAATAAGAAACAATTTGAGCCACTTTTGTTTCCGTACAATCTTATATTTCTTAACATTCTAAGTATTTTCGTTCATATGAGCCATGGACGTAGTCAATCAGTATTAAACATACTCTTAATTATGTATTGACGTAAAATTTCAAGAACTTCCATTTAGCACATGCTTACTTATTCCGACTTAAAGGTTGAGCTTTATGCCTTAAAAGACCGAAAAATGGCCTAATTATGTTTCCAGTTATTCCCAAGGAATATGATTGTCCTTTTCAATGACAGGACAAGAAATAATATTTCTCCAGTCTCTTTAAATTTCTTTAAAAGCTAAAAGTGGCGAAAAAATGTCGCTTAAAACTGACAAAAGATGCACTATCCTATTATGTTCCTAAAATATTTGAACGATACATGCGCAAGTTTCATTTTCAAATTTGTCACTTTTTGCAATAATTAATGTCTATGAATTGATGAAATTCTAAGCCAACCTGCTCATGGGATTTTTTTTTCTTTGCGGACTACCTTAACGCTACCAGGAATGGAATCCCAGCAGTTCAAGACGAGGAGATTATTCAATTTACTGGACTTTTATTTATATATATTATTTGATCGACCAACGAATTGGAGTTGGCTGATCTGGCTAATCCTTGAATATAAGGTTGCTCGGGAACTTTAGTCAAAAACTTGCCCCAGTCTGACTTAAATCCTGCTACTGGATCATCGCCTACATAAGCCCAACGAATATTTGAGGGCAGCAAATTGAACAATGAAGGAGCCCGACAAAGAAGAGAGGTGGACTTCAGTGTTTTAACTAGTCTGGATTCTCGAGGACTTGAAGGTGCTCTCAATACGCACATTAAGCCTCTACGGTCACTACAATTGACCCTAAATCCTGGGTTGGGACAAAGCTCATGGATGCTTTTGAAGACGTACAATATTAGATACCTTTCGTACCTTCTCTGAACACTGTACAGTCCCAACCTTTCTAATCTCTCCCAATACGAGAGCTCCCTCATAACTGAATTTTTCATTGAAGCATTGAAGCTTGTTGAAGCAAACGGTGTTTTGATATTGGGCAAAGATATTAGTGACAGAAACACAACAAAAACTAACATCTTTTAAAGTTTTGAAGGTGTGATGTTAGTTTTAGTTCTTCCTCGGTCAAATGCACTTAAAAAAGGGTGCTGCCCCACACTTTTCCTTAAACTTCTTTTACTTCGCAAGTTTGTTTATATTCACCGTTTTTCTGCATTCTTCTGTCTGGGCCCTAAAAGTTAAAATGTCTAGGAAACCCGAGCAATTTGTCACCAACCGAAAAACTTCCTCAAAATATATGACACAAGTCATGGAAAGAAAGGATCGATGCATGTCTGCAAGGGTTCATTTTTTGGATTTTAGAATGATTGATTACAGATATTGATGTGTAAACGTAGTCTCAAGAGCGATTGTAAGAGGGCGATTCCGCATCTTTGGAAGTAGATAGGAGGCTGGACGAGGTGTCGCTTTGCCTTGCCTCTCAAACTATACTTGATGAAATAGGCGGGCGTGTTAAAGCGTACGTATAAAAACAGACCAACTCATGAAAACGGCATCCACTTTTGGTTCATTCATCCAATCATCAACATGAAGGTAAAACATGAGAAACAAAACTTGTTTTGAATCGTTTCCAGAAACTGAACCAATATTTTATAAAAAATACGGGCTTTCGTCGCTATCCTCTCTGCTCGGGCAG
>NC_081446.1:13863829-13863933 GCF_007210705.1 Tigriopus californicus
CATGTTCTTCTTATTTTAGACTTTCGTTGCTGTCCTCTCCATCTTGGCTTTGGCCGCCGCTGATCAATCCAGCCATCAAACCATCAAGCACGGCAATGCTCCGG
>NC_081446.1:13863969-13864348 GCF_007210705.1 Tigriopus californicus
GGACATGCTCATCAAACTTTCAATTAGCTTGGAGGACTACACCTCAATCCTTCATAGATGAGACCTGCTCAATGCCCTTACCTTCATCATCTAATAGTAGAGTGTCTAATGGCGTCGGCCCAAAGGTCATTGAGCGAAATTTCATTCCTTTCAGTGCCATGTGACTCGCAGCATAAACTAGAAAAACCTTTAACTTGACTTTTGAAGGTATCCTAGGATAAACTGAATTTTTCATTTGATTAAAGTGACCCCTTGTTGAAGCAAACGGTGTTTTGATATTGGGCAAAGATATTAGTGACAGAAACACAACAAAAACTAACATCTTTTAAAGTTTTGAAGGTGTGATGTTAGTTTTAGTTCTTCCTCGGTCAAATGCACT
>NC_081446.1:13864399-13885515 GCF_007210705.1 Tigriopus californicus
TTATTTTCTTTTCAGTTCTCTTCTTTTTCCTTCTCACCTTCAAAAAATGCGGCGTTTTACTTTTTGCTCTTTAATCTTCAGTAAAATTTCATGGTGGTAAGGACTGGAGGAGAGAGTATTTCATTGATTTGACTAGCCTGAAGCCAGTTTTTTAAAGCTCGTACCTTGGAGTTAGGGCTTAGAGGTTTTCCGGTATGAAACTACACTGGCCAAAATGGTGAGCAAATGCTCATTTCTGCGTAACGCCCAAGCCTTAACTCAGAGGTACGAGCCTCCGGATGGTCGATGCCTCGAGACCATATGGTACAGTAGCTTTCCCATTCCCACATTGTTCCTGCTTGCCTAATTTGGCAAAAGCTCAAGCTTTTCTTGAAAACGCACAACAAGAATTCCAAAACTGTACACACAAAAAGAACAAACATAAAACAACCTGCCTTTTTAGCCCAGGTCTCTTCACCATGAGATATTGCTCAGACCAAGCACCAGAGTAACTAAATTTGATTAAAGAATTGGCATGGTTTAGAACATTTTTGGGGGGTCCAAGGTAGGAAACAATTACTAGGGCTTTTTGATTTCAATAAGAATGAAATATCTTGAAACCTTCGATAATTAATTCAAAATATTGCAATTTTTTTGCCTGTTGTCATCTATTTTTTTGCATTTAGAAAGGCTTATATCTTGGCCTTGGAGATTTTGTTTTGCTGTGGAAAATATTATTTCGTGCTTTTTAAGATTATTTTAGTGATTATTTGCCCCTCAAAATGAATATTTTCCGAGCCCTGCAATGACTAATTTCTCGCCGCACCAAAACGAACTTCTATAGATAAGTCTAACAATTTGCACTTTTTTGCTCGGGCAGCTTCGTGGCTTCAACTGACGGAAATATATGGACATGTTCTGTGCGGGTTTCACGAAAAGATTGTGATTTTCTGCACAACCGCTCCCTCTGTATTTTTCAACCTCACACTGACAAAGTAAAGGACTCAAGTGATGGATTATAACTTTTATTGTTGTTAGACATTGCTGATTGGCATGGGAAATATGCAAATGCCTTGTTTATAGACATTTCACCGAACGAAAACTTTTGACTCACATAATCTCATTATTTGACAAACATACAGGGCATTTCATACCAATGTAATATTATCAGTTATTGCAAGACAGCTAACTACAATATTCCAAATGTGTTATTGCACGAAGTAGGCACAAGGTTTTTGTCAGAAATAAGTACATCTTGCTTCTGAAATCAACCAAAAGACTGAGAACGAGAGTGGTCCAGCTCTTGGAGCTGATAATAGGAACGACGATATAATTCTGACGTCGTGCAAGTAAAATGTAGCCGGTAATTTTGTCTTTATGTTCAAAAACTTCAAACTTTTAGCATTGCTTGAAGTCGATGAAGTCAGTTTCTTATTCAGCACATAGTCGAGAGCTTTTCAGCACGGTCAACGAAGTGACAGGTCATACAGTGATGGCTATATGCATTAAGATGGGGAAAATGTAAGACAACTTCTTTTGGTAACTTTAGCGAAAAAATATTTACCTTGGAAAGATCTTGCTAAAAAACAATATGTAGCCCCCATGCATGTCCTTGGATCCACGGCAACACTTAACCACCCATTATTGGTTGAGCCCACTTTGGTGCCCTTGAGATTAAAGCTGTGAGAGCATTCATACTGCATTGAATAGCTTCTGGCCAGATCGTGGCATTTCTATTTTATGGTCTTATAAGCATCGTTTTTCATTTATTGTTAATTCTTTGAATCGGTTTAGCTCAAATCCAGTCATTGTGATGGTTGCTGGCTACTTGTATGGCGAAAACTATTTCCTTTGGTTCTGATCACTCCCGCTTTGTGTGTATCCCATTAGCAGACAAACATTGGTTGAACCCTTCTCATTGCTTTTTGGGTCGCTAATAGCAAACATTTTGAGAACGTCCCTAAATTCTTGGTAATTTTACCCTCGACATTTTGGAATAAGAAACAATTTGAGCCACTTTTGTTTCCGTACAATCTTATATTTCTTAACATTCTAAGTATTTTCGTTCATATGAGCCATGGACGTAGTCAATCAGTATTAAACATACTCTTAATTATGTTTGACGTAAAATTTCAAGAACTTCCATTTAGCACATGCTTACTTATTCCGACTTAAAGGTTGAGCTTTATGCCTTAAAAGACCGAAAAATGGCCTAATTATGTTTCCAGTTATCCCAAGGAATATGATTGTCCTTTTCAATGACAGGACAAGAAATAATATTTCTCCAGTCTCTTTAAATTTCTTAAAAGCTAAAAGTGCGAAAAATGTCGCTTAAAACTGACAAAGATGCACTATCCTATTATGTTCCTAAAATATTTGAACGATACATGCGCAAGTTTCATTTTCAAATTTGTCACTTTTTGCAATAATTAATGTCTATGAATTGATGAAATTCTAAGCCAACCTGCTCATGGGATTTTTTTTTCTTTGCGGACTACCTTAACGCTACCAGGAATGGAATCCCAGCAGTTCAAGACGAGGAGATTATTCAATTTACTGGACTTTTATTTATATATATTATTTGATCGACCAACGAATTGGAGTTGGCTGATCTGGCTAATCCTTGAATATAAGGTTGCTCGGGAACTTTAGTCAAAAACTTGCCCCAGTCTGACTTAAATCCTGCTACTGGATCATCGCCTACATAAGCCCAACGAATATTTGAGGGCAGCAAATTGAACAATGAAGGAGCCCGACAAAGAAGAGAGGTGGACTTCAGTGTTTTAACTAGTCTGGATTCTCGAGGACTTGAAGGTGCTCTCAATACGCACATTAAGCCTCTACGGTCACTACAATTGACCCTAAATCCTGGGTGGGACAAAGCCATGGATGCTTTTGAAGACGTACAATATTAGATACCTTTCGTACCTTCTCTGAACACTGTACAGTCCCAACCTTTCTAATCTCTCCAATACGAGAGCTCCTCATAACCTCAATGTTCCTAGTAAAACATCTTTGGACCTGCTCGAGCTTTTGCAAACCTGCTGAACTAATTGAGCCCAAATGGAGAGCATATTCAAGATGCGGCTGAACATCGACTTGTCATCGTGATACTATCTCTGGACTTAAATGGCGTATATCCACAAATTTGAAAAGCCTACCATTTCAACTGGATATGCTCATCAAACTTTCCATTATCTTGAGGACTACACCTCAATCCTTCATAGATGACCTGCTCAATGCCCTTACCTTCATCATCTAATAGTAGAGTGTCTAATGGCGTCGGCCCAAAGGTCATTGAGCGAAATTTCATTCCTTCAGTGCCATGTGACTCGCAGCATAAACTAGAAAAACCTTTAACTTGACTTTTGAAGGTATCCTAGGATAAACTGAATTTTCATTTGATTAAGTGACCCCTTGTTGAAGCAAACGGTGTTGATATTGGGCAAAGATATTAGTGACAGAAACACAACAAAAACTAACATTTTTAAAGTTTTGAAGGTGTGATGTTAGTTTTAGTTCTTCCTCGGTCAAATGCACTTAAAAAAGGGTGCTGCCCCACACTTTTCCTTAAACTTCTTTTACTTCGCAAGTTTGTTTATATTCACCGTTTTTCTGCATTCTTCTGTCTGGGCCCTAAAAGTTAAAATGTCTAGGAAACCGAGCAATTTGTCACCAACCGAAAAACTTCCTCAAAATATATGACACAAGTCATGGAAAGAAAGGATCGATGCATGTCTGCAAGGGTTCATTTTTTGGATTTTAGAATGATTGATTACAGATATTGATGTGTAAACGTAGTCTCAAGAGCGATTGTAAGAGGGCGATTCCGCATCTTTGGAAGTAGATAGGAGGCTGGACGAGGTGTCGCTTTGCCTTGCCTCTCAAACTATACTTGATGAAATAGGCGGGCGTGTTAAAGCGTACGTATAAAAACAGACCAACTCATGAAAACGGCATCCACTTTTGGTTCATTCATCCATCATCAACATGAAGGTAAAACATGAGAAACAAAACTTGTTTTGAATCGTTTCCAGAAACTGAACCAATATTTTATAAAAAATACAGGCTTTCGTCGCTATCCTCTCTGTTTTGGCTTTGGCCGCCGCTGACCAATCCAGCCATCAAACCATCAAGCACGGCAATGCTCCGGCTGTCCACTCCTCCATCCACAAGCCCCATGGTGGCTCTCATGCCCATGTGGTGAGCCAACCCTCCGCTCAACCCAATGAAGTCAACCAGGCCTACAACGAGGAGAAGTACACCGCCGCTGCCCATGCTCCCAGCCACGAGGTCCGCACCCCCGCCTACCACCCAACCCCCTCTTACAAGCCCGCTCCCTACCACCCAGCTCCCGCTTATAAGCCGCCCTTATCACCCTGCTCCCGCTTACAAACCTGCACCTTACAAACCCACTCCTTCTTACAAGCCCGCCCCTGTTTACAAGCCCGCTCCATACCACCCTGCCCCTCTTACAAGCCCGCCCCTTACCACCCCGCTCCCGCTCATGGTCTAGGTGATGAGTACGAAACCGCCCCCGTCTACCAATACGGTTATGCCGTGGCTGATGACTATTCCGGTGGCAACTTTGCCCAAAACGAGAACGGTGACAACTATGCCACCAACGGCGAGTACCGCTGTGTGCCCTTCCCGATGGTCGCACCCAAATTGTGAGCTACAACGTGGCCGATGCTTATTCCGGTTATGTGGCTGATGTCAGATACGAAGGAGAGGCCAAGTACGAGCCTTACCACCCATCCCCCAAGCCCGCTTACCACCCTGCTCCCGCTTACCAAGCTTAAGCTTGTCTTGTTGATGATATTTATCAAAAAGCATATTTATCAATAAATCATGCAAGCCCTTTTACAAATATTTCGTCTGATTGCAAACTCTCCTGCTTGAAAGGTAATTCGAAAGGTCATAAATAAAGCAAAGATCAACATGCTCATTTCGTTAGATGGCAGACATCTTTTTCAATCGAACTTTGGACAAGAACTTGTAGTTTTGGGCTTAGGTTTTCCGTGTCAAAATCATCTATCCTCAAAAGAAATAAGCCTTCTAACATGATGAATCAAGAAATGAAGCATTTTCCGTTTGGGAAGGTGTAACTTTGACCAAATTGAGCTGATAATTATGATACGTTACGTTATCAGTTTGAGAAGTTAGGTGTATTATGAGGCAATTTCAAGAGATTAGAAGGGTTGAAAAGAGATGGTAGTTTTGAACGAATCTTTCGTCAAAAGTTTGGATTGAAGCATTATGATTTTTAGCTCTTTTGCTGTCGTTTTTCTTTTTCTTGCGGACTTCCACATCGCTATTGAGAATGGAACTTGTAAAAGTTCAAGACGGAAAAAATCATTTTATTTCCCAAGGATTAAGGACCAACTTGATAAACGACGATCCATTTAAAATTCCTCTGATAATATTGGTCCACTTAAAATCTATTATAAGATAGTATTTATGAAAACGGGATTAATAGATATTGCGAGTATCGTTAGTTATGTTTCCATTGAAATCTCAAAAGAATTCATCCGGCGGACGCTTAGATATAATCCTTCAAATGTATTTTCCATCAAACTTGACCTCAAAATGCTCCGGTTATACCTTGTAGAAATTGCCAAGAAATACAGCATGCGTTTTCAATGTCCCAAAAAATAAATCAAAATCTTTCACTTTTCTGAAGCATGCTGAACAAGCTCAGCATTTGTTTTAATTTCACTTGAAACTTACTTAAAATGAACAATTTACAACTATGATGCCATAATTGTCAACCACTAGTTTTATTGATTACGATCTTAAAGTTCAATTGTTTATATTAACATTTGATAAAGTAGAATATAATCATTGGAAAAATTGACAAGTTTGAAAATTAAACTGTGTGATGTATCTTTGTAATATTTCAACTACAAGGTTGGATAGTGTAGCTTTCAATGTATAGAAAAAATTGATCTGCCAACATTTTTTATTTCTAGGTCGTAAAGAAATATTTACAACAGTGAATGAACATCATTTATTTTCAGGGTAATTGTCTAATAATTCCTTAATAAACGGAACAAATAACAGTGACAATTACTCTGGTAAAAAATAGTAATTCGTTTCACAACTATTACTTGAAAGAGTTGTGATTGCGTTACTCGTTACTCGTTACTTTTCCCAAGATTTAGATGCCCATTATTTTATGTTTTATGTTCCATCAAGACCATATCTCTGCCAAAAAAGATGTGTTTTTGCTTCAAACAGTCCTAAAGAGTAACATTTGACGACTATGTGTCAACATTTCTTCAATTATAATCTACCAACTCAAATTTGTTGGTAGACCAAATATCATAGGTTGAAAGGTAGACGAAATACATGAATTACAACCTTTCATTTGTATAGTACTGGGGATTACATTCCCTGTAGCGGTAAGAGAAGCCCGTGAAAAACCAAACTAAAAATAATAATGATAATAATAATAACAATAATAGTAATGAGCATTGGCATTTAATCTTGGTACAATTGTTCAAAATGTATTGCATCATAATGCTTTGAGGAGTCAGCATTGGGACCCTGGATGGGGAAATGATTGTTCAGGGTTTGCAATAATATCGCAAAAGTCAAAATGGAAAAACAGTATTGGACATTGTCAAGCTAGTAAAGATTCCCTGTTAGAAGCCTAAGACTTAAGTCTTGGAAATGTGGAGGCGTTGGAAATTTGATGCATCGTACTCAAGCCAAAGAAGGATTTTCCCTGCTTGACAACTGCACTGAATCGGATCTTCAGTCCAACGGAATTTGATTGTGAAGATATAAACAATAAAGTAACAAATGCAGCAAGATTTAAAACCAAGAACACCCTCAGAGTAGAGTAAGAGCAAGCACAATCTTCAACTCCGAATTTCATTGTTCGTAATATGCTAAAAGGAAATTCCAAAAGTGCCAAATTTCTGTTGAACTTTAAGTTTCCTCAGCTGTCATGCGACAAATGATCAATTTTAAGGCCATTCTGGAAGCTGAAAAAGGAACGAGTAACGAGTAATTATTTTAGTTTTGGGTCATTAGAGTTACACAATTTTAAAATGTAACAGAATTACAGTTCCTTTTTCGAAACGTAGAACAAATTACTATAATTTCGCTATTTGTAATTTTATTACTAATGCCCTGTATATTTTTCTTATTTTGGAGGGGCACATCATTTGTTTTTGGCAATTATTTAAAGTGTAGTTCCGCGTAGGTCATTTTTCGATCTATTTTACCGCAAAATGCAACTTTCAAAGTGCACAACTAAGCATCTGCAAAATAGATATTGACGATATTTTATGTCAGGGCAAAACTAAATGTACTAATAATATAGTTTGGCTAGGTTTTGGGCAGTGATACTTTCTGATATATTTAAAGTGGTTTAAAATGCTCAATAAAGCTATTTTCACACTGAACAAAAAAAATGTCCTTTTATTTCTCTAACAAAGAAAAAAGCAACTAGAAGTCTTAGCATTTGATCGAGCACTTTATCAGAAATTATAAACACCGTGGGCAGTACCAATTGTTTTAAAATCAACAAAAAGAGCAAATGGCAGGGAAAGATACCATTATGGTTTTAATTCACTCAAGCAAACCCAAATTCCATCGCATTATCATTTAGCTATACATTTAAGACCCACAGTTCTCCGTCTGCCTCAATTCCACCGGTTTGATAACATTCTTAAAATAACATTTTTGAGAAGCGTACTTCACTGATCACCCTCATTCAAAGCAGAAATGGCATGGCCTCCAAGTTTCCACCACGGACCATAACTCTGAGATGGCAGATATCTTGCAGATGGAACCAGCTCCCAAGAGGACAAAAGAGGTAGGTATGGAAAAGCAAGTACAAACATATAAACAAAGACGGGTATCAGCTCCATCTCGCTCTGAAACCGTGGGAAAGCTTACTTCAAAGAGATGTCAACGCAAGGGTGGCCCTTTATGATTGTTATATTAAGGACTGCCTCGGCAAGCAAGCCCCGAGGAGGGATCGCCGAATGCACTCCAAAACCACGTTAGTGACTGATGGGAGAAATGTCTGGAACTTTGTAAAAGAGCAACAACTTACGATCTCCCATCGGAAGGCATCAAACTTCAGGATGAGTGTGGTCTCATCTTGGAGGAGGAGAAAGAATGACATGGCGGAAGCCTTCTCTTCCTTCTTTATCCAAAAGATCAGAGGTCTGCAGCATTTGCTGGAATCCCCGTCTGGTTTAGACGAAGGGACCACCAGCCAATCTCTGAGTCAAGCAGAGCCAAAGACTGCGCCCGCATTTCAATTCCGTAGAATGAGTTAAGCTATGATGAAACGGGCAATCAAAGACCTGTAGAGCAAGACCTCTGTTGGAACTGACGAGCTTAAATCTTATACGGATTTTTTTTCTTTTCGGTGCTATTAGGCTCATCAAAGATGACCCGAACAACGTTTTGCTAAAAAGTGTAATTGTGTTTACTTACGGGACATGGGTGGCGATAATCATAAAAATAGTCAAGCTCCTTGGACATGTGTGTATACAATAAAAATAGTAGTTTGCCAACAACCCAGTAAAGTCACAAGTAAATTGATTTCAGCTAACACTTTAAGTGGAGCCATGCTGGCAAACGAAGCTGGCCATCACATTATTCAGTTTGGCTCAAAGTCAATGACATTGTCCAGTCCAGTGTCAGGTTGGTTCTCTGTCCCTGGGTGCTGTTAGCATCTCAAAATCTTGTGAAGAAAGGTTGGGGAGGAGAATCAAACTGGGGAATAGTAACCGCTCTTTCACTAAGAAACTCATATACTACTCATATCTCATCCCTAAAAATGAGAACATTCAAATATTGGCATTGAACCAACGGCATCTGAAGAGAGAGAGGGTTTGTACACCCCTTGTATTTTTGCGCTGCATTTTCAGTCACTCAACTAAAATGTCTCAATTTGTTGCAAAAATGTGGAGATTTTCTTGGCATTGCATCTTGGCAAAGTCAAAATATGCATAGAAATATAAATAGAACTTGAAATAGACTTATAAAATGCAAACTTTCATGTTTTAGGACTTCAAACCTGTGAGGTACATTTTGACCGTCTCTGATTATCGCCTTTAAAGGTTTGCATCTTACATGGCCAATTCATGATGGTCTTGGGCCTGTTTTTTTGAAAATATTCTATAAAAGGTGGAATGATTCCTAATAATTAAATACCTTCCAATGCAACCATTTATATCATCAGCCCAACATCTCATTATTGTGCCATGATACAGCTTTACGGGACTGGACTTTTCCCAGACTTCCACGTAGACCCGACTCCATCTTGTTAATTAGTTCTCTTTAATAAAAGTTCCGTCTTTCTCCACCACGACTACATTCATAACATTAATAAGAACATACCATGGCGCAGCACTGCGGAGACGTACCCTACATCCAGATTCGGTGAAGTTTTACTCGTCTAGAATAACTGTCCATCATCATCGTATCGTCTCCCATAAACACTTTGATCATGTCTCGTGACGAGATTAAAACCTTGAAGGCCAGTCGTCGAGGTTTCAAGGCAGCCTTGACCAGAATACGACGGGCATCCCTTGCGGAGATGTCCGAATTCGACGGGGGGACCCATCTCTCCTTGAAGAATATATGGCAAGTTGGCATGAATGACTTGAAAAATACATCGCTGCAGATGATTTGGTGTCATGCCACGAGGATGCAGACGATGCTGATATCGACAAGGATGTCATGGAACATGAGACAATATTTTTCAAGACCAAGGTCGAAGTCAAAGGACATCGGCGGGATTTTGAAGCCGCTCGCGAGGGTTTTCAAATTCCCACATCAATAAATCCAGTGATTAGTTCATCAACTCCTGGACTCCCAAAACTAGATGCGAAAAAACCACCCATCTTGAAGGAAGACACGGATCACAAATTATTCATCCGTTGGCGTCCTCTGTGGGACAACTACGCGAATTTGGTTTCGATGGATCAACGAGATCGTTCCATCCAAGTAGTCTCCGGAATCCTCACCTAGATATGCGAGATTTGCTATCAATTCGCCAGAAAGATGGCCAGGATTATACGTCACTTACTAGCGATTTACGGGAACAAGCTGATTATGCTGTACGGCAAACATTTCCGAAAATTAGCCTGTTTTGGACTTCGAGATCGTGCCGGATCGGACGGATTGCCACAGTAAACGATAATTTGGGTCCAACCGGGCCTGATCTCGAATTGATTCCACCGTTAAATCAAACATTTCGAGGCCTATGAAGGCCATCTGATCCGTAGTTTCGACCTTGAATCGATCATCATGTGACGGATCACTCACGGGTGAACGCGAAAGAGCATCGGGAATTTCATGATCTTTCCCTTTTCACCAGTCTACAGTGAAGTTATATCCGGCCAGCTTACACCGGTAGTTTTGGATCCGTGGATTATCGATAGCGTTCAAAGATTGAGCAAAAATTGGTTTGAGCGGTTTGTGATCCGTGATGACCGTAAATTCAGGCAAGCCGGCGAGATAAACATGGCATTCTTTTATTGCCCAGAAAATAGCCAACGCCTCCAATTCAATAATGGCGTAGCGAGATTCTGCATCTTGCAAAAAACGTGATCCGCACTGAATCAATCGCCATTGTTCCCCCTGTAACTGAAGAAGGGCGAAACCGAGGCCGTTCAACTTGGAAGCATTGGTCTGGATGACAGTGGGGGCGTTCAGCTGATACATTCCCAGTACTGGAGGGGATGTCAAAGCCTCTTTGACTTTTGAAAAAGCCCTCTCGTGTTCGGCCAACCAGAGGAATTCATTTTTAATTTTGAGAAGTCCTCTGAGGGGTTCTGCAGTTCCCGCAATATCCGCCGAAAAGTGTCCCAACTGATTAACCAAACCAATAAATGACCGTAAATCCGTACGATTGGTTGGGACGGGAAAGTTTTTGATCGCAATCAATTTCTTCTCATCGGCCGCGATGCTGTTGTGTGAGATTTTATATCCAACGAAATCAATGGATCTGGCTCCACCGGCGTTGCTTTTCCGTGCGTTGACGGTCAATCCGTAGAAGACGCATCTTTCTAGGATGAGGCAAGTGAGACGGACGAGGTCTCTGTATTTCTCACAACCAGCCGCCATGTCATCAACCACTTTATGGATGTTGAGGCCCGACATGGCAACGTCGCCACGATATGAGTACGAATCTCCAGTCGAGCCAAAACCCATTGGCGATCGTAAGAATCGAAATTTCCCAAACGGTGTGATGAATGTCGTCAATATTTGTGACTTTTCATCTAGAGCCATCTGCCAATATCCTTTAAGAAGATCCAATTTGACGAAAAATCGATCCGATGGGCTAAAACCAACAATTGCTTCAAGCGGCGTTTTGATGGGATGAGTGGACCGTTGGACCTCTGAATTCAACTTGGTCAGGTCCACACAGATCCGGACGTCCCCGTTCGGCTTTGGAACGACAACCATTGGATGACACCAGACAGTAGGATCGTCACCCTTGGGCGTTATTACCTTCTTCTGCGTCATATCCTTTAACTCATTTTCCACCTTTTCTCGTTGGGGAAACGGGACGGGTCTTGCCGTATGTATTGCAAATGGTCGTGCTTATTCTTTTAGAGTTATTACCATTGGATAACCTACAATAAGACCACGCAAAGGCTTCAATTGGGTGTCATCAAAAGCATTCTTGTAAATGGATTTAAATTAACTGTCCACTTGTGCAAAGTCCTCCTCAGACGGATCTTCTGGCAATGATTGAATCCAATTTTCGCGATCATTCTCGGACTAAATACACGATGAATCATTCAAAGCAGATGGTATTTTAGACGCAATGGTCGCATCCATTGGTCTTGGAAAATCGGCACCAACAATGTAGAGCGTCTTGCAAACCTGAAGACTTCAGAAAGCTCCCTCGAGTCCATAACATATGATGATGGTGACATCCCGTGCAGTGTGGTTTCCGACTCGCAAATCGGATTTGAATGATGCAAAAAGTCGCAACGAATTGCCATCCATACCCACAATCTTCATAGTTTTTGGAGGTAGATCGAGAGAAGGAACAGTTGTGAAAAGTTTGTGCTCTTTGAAATAATCAACCCCCATAATTGTGATGTCCTCTCCAGTGTCAGCGCAAAAAATACACTCAACGAAATTCGATGAACCACTTGGATGAACTTGAATTTTCAGTTGATTGTGACGAAGATCCGAGGTAGACGAAGCCACACGCATGAGAACTCCTCCAACCTTCTTCGGTTTCGGTTTTAATCGGCATGCAACATCCCAATGTCCTAAACGACCACAGTTGCTGCAACTTGTGTCTTTGGCTGGACAAGAGTCGCGAGGATGGGAGAACCCGCCGCAATAACCACAATTCGAGTTTGAATTTGGTTTCCTATCGACCTGTTTCGATTTCTTGTAAGCTGAAGACTTTGATTTGTGACTTGCGGCACTAACAAATCGTTTTCCCATGCTTGAAGGATCGCTGATTATTTTGGCTCCTTGACGAGATGTTTCGAGTCCAAGGATGTATTTGCGACAATCGTCAAAAGAGGTGGGATTGCGTTCCATCACTTGGGCTTTGTCGGACTCGTTCGACATTGCTTGAAGAAGCAAAGCAATTAGGAGTTGATCTTCGGCTCATGAATTGTCCGTGGATGAGGATTTGGTGCTCCGTGGACATCAACTCGTCATTCCACCACCCTGTGTCAAGGCTGTTCTCAAGCAACTCCATGCCAGCCATCAGGGCATTGAGAAGACCAAAAAACGAGCGAGAGCCACGGTTTTTTGGCCAGGATACACATCCGATATTCACAACGTCGTACAATCATGCCCTGAATGTGCCGTGTACCTACCGTCGCACCCGCCCGAGCCGTTGCTCCAGGCGGATCAACCCACACGACCCTTCGAAATGGCTACGGCCGATCTTTTCTCCTATGGTGGCCACGAGTACTTGGTGTATTCCGATCGATATTCAGGTTTTCCATTGATCACAAAATTTCACTCTTCCCCGACGGCTACATCGGTTATCGCTTCTCTTCGGAGATTTTTTAGTCTCATGGGCATTCCCAATGTGCTCCGATCGGACAATGGTCCACAATTTTCATACTCATTGACGCAAACCTTCCTGAGGGAGTGGGGCGTGGATTGGAAGCCGTCATCACCACATCACAGCCAATCTAATGGCCATGCGGAAGCCATGTTCAAGAGCATGAAGTACCTTTTAGCCAAAACGGGAGGAGACTTCACTTCGATCGAATTCGATGATGGACTGTTGGAATTTCGCAACACGCCACGCGAAGACAGCATCTCCCCGGCCCAACGACTCTTTGGTCGTTTGTTGCGCTCGAAGCTCCCCGTTCATTGGCGCGCTTATCGACCGGAATTCAGAGAGACGCTCGAAACAGCTGATCGAAAGAAGCTCGAGAGTGACCAGCTCCGAAAGTATTATTATGACCGTTCCAGTGATAACCTTAAGGGGCTGGCCATCGGCGATGAAGTGCTTGTGCAGGACACGAAGACAAAACGTTGGGATAAGTTGGCTACAGTGATGGACACCTCCGGTCGATACATTCGGCAGGCTCCACACGGCCTTCGGAACGAAAATAATCCACCCTTGGAACCCGAATCAAGAGCCCTCAGAAGGAGTTGCAGGGAAAAACGGTCTCCCAATTATTACACGAGTTAAATCGTCAATGGTCTATCAGTAATGACACATAGTATTTTAACCTTTGCTTATTTGAGGGAGTTGGAATGATTCCTAATAATTAAATACCTTCCAATGCAACCATTTATATCATCAGTCCAACCTCTCATTATTGTGCCATGATACAGCTGTACGGGACTGGACTTTTCCCAGACTTCCACGTAGACCCGACTCCATCTGGTTAATTAGTTCTCTTTAATAAAGTTCCGTCTTTCTCCACCACGACTACATTCACAACAGTCATAAGAACCTACCAAAAGGAGGAAAACAAAATATCAATCCGAGTCCGGACTCGATTCCTTTTTGAAAGACTTGAGTCTTGAAATTCCGTGCTTTATCCCTCTAGTCACCAATAGTTTTCAAACCATATCCCTTCACTCACTACTATCCATAGTTCATTCATTACCAATAATAGATATCTAGCAATAAAGATATTCTCGTCATAAACATCATTTGACAAAGCAACAGTATGGTTAAAACTCTTAACATAATCACTCAATTTTCATGACAAAGAGCTCTCGGCATCAATGGGCCTAAAAGTATTCGTAGGAACTTCTGTCATGCATAAATTTTCCCCCATTTTAAAAGAGAAAGCTTTTAAATTGTCACATTTTTCGACCGAAAATCGGACAAAAAGTCGGTTTCAATAGGGCATGCACCCTGATTTTGGGCATTTTAGGGAGGGAGAACCAAGACAAACATCGCAGTCAACATAACACGCACTATCTGCCCATTGAATTTTCAATAATCGAGTGATTTTGATTGAGCTGTGTTACAAAACCCAACAAAATGAACATGTTTGGTGTTAATCGGTGACCGCATTATCAAATTGGCTGAATACCACAATAATATTTGCTTAGCAAGCATGTAAAATGGAAAAAAATGTCAAAATTCAATGCATGCACAGTGCGGTTTGGCTGGGCATGGTGTCTTTGATTTTACTCCATAGAATAACATTAGTTGTTCATGAAAGCGTTTACTTGACAAGCCCTATAACGGCTGCAAATCTTTAAGACTTTCCAACTCACAGCGAACTACATGGCAAGCCAGCTTATACTTACAAGAGAAAGACTTCAAAAAGAAATCAAGAATTGTTCAATTTAACAAAATGAAGAGATAAATTATGTCCGACAATAGCAAACAAAACAATTTGAAACAAAGCGTTTCTGTTTTCAAGAATTTTGCTTTGTTCGTCTTTTTACGTTATGTTTGTTAATTTTCACCTTGCCCGTCATTTCCATTGCATACGAATAATATTTTCTTCTTTTTTACGCATTGAATGCGCCAAAAACATGTGGGTATTATTGATCAAATTAAGTCCAATGATTGAAATTGCCCTCAAAATTCTGTCCAAACCGATATTTTGGGCCATGGACTTTGGAAATTTGAGACCCTGCAATTTTAACAATTAAAGTTTTGGATCTACTTTGTGATTCCTTCAAGGTTCCAATTTATTCTTATCTGTTCATTCCTAACGCTAGTTTTAGAACCTTAACGAAAACACCTCTATAAAATGATATCTAAATGAAATCAGTCCCTCGCTTTTATCTTGTTTCCAAGAAATATCTAAGCCTCTTACCTCTTTCGATTATCGTACAAATGACCACTTTGTCTGAAGCGCTCACATTTTGGTCAAAGCATTTTATCTTCCACTGTTTTCACCGAAGGCAACGTTAGCTCTAGCCAATGTTGTCTTGCCTAACTTGAATTCTCATGCTGAATTTGATGCTATGGGCGCGCGTGCAAAAGCGTACGTATAAAAACAGACCAACTCATGTAAACGACATCCACTTTTGGTTCATTCATCCAATCATCAACATGAAGGTAAAGCACGAACAACAAGCACACCGTTAAAAATCGCTTTCAGACACTGAACCATTGCTTATCAAAATTTCAGGCTTTTGTTGCTATCATCTCCGCTTTGGCTTTGGCCACCGCTGACCAATCCAGCCATCAAACCATCAAGCACGGCAATGCCCCGGCTGTCCACTCCTCTATCCACAAGCCCCATGGCGGCTCTCATGCCCATGTGGTGAGCCAACCCTCCGCTCAACCCAATGAAGTCAACCAGGCCTACAACGAGGAGAAGTACACCGCCGCTGCCCATGCTCCCAGCCACGAGGTCCGCACCCCCGCCTACCACCCAACCCCCTCTTACAAGCCCGCTCCCTACCACCCAGCTCCCGCTTATAAGCCCGCTCCTTATCACCCTGCTCCCGCTTACAAACCTGCACCTTACAAACCCACTCCTTCTTACAAGCCCGCCCCTGCTTACAAGCCCGCTCCATACCACCCTGCCCCCTCTTACAAGCCCGCCCCTTACCACCCCGCTCCCGCTCATGGTCATGGTGATGAGTACGAAACCGCCCCCGTCTACCAATACGGTTATGCCGTGGCTGATGACTAATCCGGTGCCAACTTTGCCCAAAACGAGAACCGTGACAACTATGCCACCAACGGCGAGTACCGTGTTGCCCTTCCCGATGGTCGCACCCAAATTGTGAGCTACAACGTGGCCGATGCTTATTCCGGTTATGTGGCTGATGTCAGATACGAAGGAGAGGCCAAGTACGAGCCTTACCACCCATCCCCCAAGCCCGCTTACCACCCTGCTCCCGCTTACCAAGCTTAAGCTTGTCTTGTTGATGATATTTATCAAAAAGCATATTTATCAATAAATCTTGCAAACCCCTTAACTATTGCTTATTACGGATTTCAAAATGCATATTTATCAATAAAGCTTGGAGATTCTTTACTTCGTGAACCCCTTAAAGACTTTTGGGGATGAACGTTTTTGGCATAACAGTTAAAGACCGGCAAAATTGAAACCAGAAATCAAATGGTCCTAGATACCATTTGCGAGGCAGGAGTAATGAAGTGAGCATTATAATCAGAGTAGTTCCATTGCATTTCGAAATTTTTAAATCTTAACGACCAATAAGACAAACAATTCTCGTGATCACTCCGTTCTCGACTCCCAAATAGGTCATTTTTTTATTTTTATACAAATGATGGAAATTCGAAGCTTTTGGAGATATTTTCAAAAGGCAATTGGTAATGTCGAAGCATAGTAATGAATGACAATGACAAGTATCATTAAATCAATGAATATATTAATTCTAGAATTTATTTAACATATTTCTACAGACTTTGTTACCTGTGCTAGAAATGTTATCTCTACATAGTTGACTATTTGAGAGAAATATTTTTGATCCAGTGGGTCCACAAATTCCAATAGAACTTTTAATATGTGAAAATTTACGAAACTGCGAAGAGAAATTGTGATAGTAGTAAATTATTCATTGATTTTGTTCATTTTGTGTCAATAAAAATACAATTTTTCTTTTTTTTGTTTTTACTTGTTCTAAAAAGCAATAGAACGAGAGAAAGCTTTTTTCCCTGCAATCTTGGATATTAGGACATTTTTTAACTGATTCCAACATAAGAGTATACTTTACTATCAAATCTGTACTGGAACTTGGTGTTACTCCTCAGGACGCTTTTGTTAACAAAACGATTTTAATTTTGGGTTGCACAAAAATCATGGGATATCAACTCTTGGTGGGTGAAGTTGGGTACCTTTACTTCCGATTTAAGCCGTGCTAAACCAGGGTCGTCTAGTTACGCACGCGAGACATTGGTCCAGTCTAACCCGGGAACACAAAGACTACCCACGGAAACGCGAGAAAGAGCGTCCGCGACAGAGTTGTCCTTCCCGGCCACATGATGGAAATAAGTGGGAAATTCTGATATGGCGGCCAAGTGGCGCTGTTGCCGTGCAGATTGTGAATCGCTACTCTTTGACATAGTCGATGTAAGGGGATTGTGGTCCGTAAAAATGGTGAATTTGCGGTCTTCCAAAAACGGGCAAAAATGGCGAGGAGTGAGGTAAATGGCGAGTATAATTCCCGGTCAAAGGTGCTGTACAGTATTTCAATTCCGGAGCACGAAGTTTCTTGCTAAAGAACGCCAGGGGTTGCCAAGTTCCATTGTTCCAAGACGCCTCTTATAACAAGGTCCGACGCATCTGTTGAAACGGCTATGCGAGTACCAGGTCGAGGATGGGCCAGGAGAGTGCACGTCGCTAAGGCATCCTTGGCTCGTTGGAATGCGATGTTCATGTCCTTGGACCAATTCAAACTCCTTGACGACGCGAATCCCCCATAGGCTTGAAAAAAACTTCAAAAATAAACTGTTAGCGTCACGGGTTTACCAACACTGTGGTACTACATTAAAGTTTTCCTCGATTTGACCTGAGTTTGAAGAGCTTACGACTATTGGTACAAACGTTTTAAGAAGCCCAAAGTTGATAATTGTTTGCTTTGACAACCAAATCCCGATTCTAGTGACGGGAAAATATTTGATGAACCGGAGTAAAGGTTCCCAACTTCACCCACCAAGAGTTGGTATCCCATGATTTTTGTTTCACCCAAAATTAAAATCGTTTTGTTAACAAAAGCGTCCTGAGGAGTAACACCAAGTTCCAGTACAGATTTGATAGTAAAGTAGGTATACTCTTATGTTAGAATCAGTTAAAAAATGTCCTAATATCTAAGATTGCAGGGAAAAAAAGCTTTCTCTCGTTCCATTGCTTTTTAGAACAAGTAAAAACAGGAAAGTCATTGGGGTAAAGTAAAATTGTATCTTTATTGACGCAAAATGAACAAAATCAATGAATAATTTACTACTCTCACAATTTATCTTCGCAGTTTCGTAAATTTTCACATATTAAAAGTTCTATTGGAATTTGTGGACCCACTGGATCAAAAATATTTTGCTCAAATAGTCATCTATGTATAGATAACATTTCTACCAGAGGTAACAAAGTCTGTAGAAATATGTTATAGAAATTCTAGAATGCGTGCGCATTGATTTGCTGGCAAGGGTCCGTGCGAGTCCTTTGATTTTCTGAGTTTTTGTCGAATCTGCAAAGTCTAGACTGGAGTCCACCAAAAGACAGGAAGTTTGGTATAGGACTCGAGCCTTTTACTGGCCTCAAGTCAAACAAAACGACTCATCTCGGTTTTCTAAGCTAAACAAGGCTAATGAAATAACATTCAAGGGCTGCTTTCTTACATGGTCAATTCATGACGAAAGAAGTCCCATTTTCTGGCGAAATGTGTGAAAAAAAACAACATGTTTTTGTTTTTGGACGAGTCCCGGAACGAGTCCTTTCTAGAAGACTCAAGTCCAGCCAATATCTTTAGCATTGAGTGAAAGGCTCGAGAGCACTCGGACTCGAGTATGGACTTGCCTCAGCACTAAATTCACCACACATATCACTTGTGACTTCACACAGATAATAACTAAAAATTACTGTTATTTAGGCCCTGCAAAGAGGCTTGACTTGGCGATCACGTGGCGAAACAGGTTAAGAAAGTGTAAATTAAACGCTCTATCCATTTTGGTAACGATGCTAACCCATGTTTTTTCTTAAAAGTATCTCGGGTATTATTCATGGGGTCAATGTTTGTCGTTTGCCTGACTTCACCATTGTGTATCTTCATTCCACTGGTCAATAATGACTTAGAAAGGGATGTCTACAAACTCACACTGTTTGCGCCAATGACAGACCTTAAATTGAATTTGACGACTCATTTTTTTATTAAAATGCAAATTCAAGCAATTTTCTGACATTAAAAAATATAAACAAATACATCTTTTGGATTGGAAATATAGATTTGAGAGAAACAATTTACACGTTTGTTAAGAAATTAAATATCTTTAGACTGCGAGTTCTTCGAAATGAGCATCTAATTTCCAGCCAACGGAAGCACTTGCTTCAATAACCAACCAGGCCTTATGGCCTATCTGATGCCGAAGTATGCACTCTTGTCTGGTTTGGGTTGTTCCCTTCACATTCTTAGTACATGTATACGTAGACATAGTACATCAGTTAAGAGCTTGATGAAGTTGACAAATGGTAAAATAAGTCTATAGTTTTCGGTTGACCAATAACATGATGGGATTTATTAAAAAATCCTTTCCCAAATGGACATTCCCGCGCATGTCATGATTTTTTGTTGGTAAACGGGTAAGAAAGAGGAGAAACAGAGGGCTATGACGATGTTAAATTTTAATTTTGAAACATCTGGAGTTTTTTCGCATCTATTTTGAATTAACTACTCTGACCGGTCCTTGAGGTTACTGCTCTATGAGAGTCTCAGGTAATTTTTTTTTTCAATCTTACCAAGAAAGAGAATTCCTTTCATTGAAGGACTTGAGAAAATGATTAAAAAACAACAAGGGAGTCCAAGAAAAACGAGAGGAGAACTGTGATGTTCAATTTAAAACAAGTCGAGGGTTAATCTATCTACATCTATTAGGATGAGGTGATCTGGACACTCCCTGCATTTAAACTGGTTACGCTATTTCCCTCGAAAGCTGACGTAAAAGGGCGCGGCTGTGGGTTGATCGTCTTCAAATTGAAATGTACGAACGGTATTCGTGGTTGGTCCGTGGCCCAAACGTCAGAAATGTGCCTTGCCCTCACGAGTGACTAACTTCTAGTGGCAAGCACCAGTGTTGCAAAGTTGACGGAGGCTTGCCCAAATCAATATAACAACCCATGTGTTTCAAACACTAATGCGTACGCAAGATTTCATTTTAAAGACATGGGTGGAGACAAGGGAAAACGGTTTGGGTATAGGAAGCGTCAGGTTTGGGGCAGAATTGGACGCTTTTTTTCATGAAGTTCTGAACGGAGAACTTGAAGGGGACCTAGCAAGATTTGGAGAGCGAGGAAAGAACCAGAATATTTCCTGCGTCCGTTCCAACCCTCATCAACTACAATGAATCAGGTGGCTTTGTCTATAAAAAGGAATGAAACTCAGTAGCAGTCTTCAGAAACTTATCAAGTATTCTCGAGCACACATCAACATGAAGGTAAAGAACTTCAGCAAACTACAAAGATCTTCATGAATTGTTGGCTGGTTGTAGGAGAAAAAACTGACTTCAGTTTTAAAAATGACCCTTAAATATTTCAGGCTTTTGTTGCAATCATCTCCGTTTTGGCTTTGGCCACCGCTGACCAATCCAGCCATCAAACCATCAAACATGGCAATGCCCCAGCTGTCCACTCCTCCATCCACAAGCCCCATGGTCGTGCTCATGCCCGTGTGGTGAGCCAACCCTCCGCTCAACCCAATGAGGTCAACCAGGCCTACAACGAGGAGAAGTACACCGCTGCTGCCCATGCTCCCAGCCATGAGGTCCGCACTCCCACTTACCACACCCCTGTCTACCACACAGCCCCCGCTTACAAGCCAGCTCCCTATCACCCTGCTCCCGCTTACAAGCCCGCCCCCTATCGCCCTGCTCCCGCCTACAAGCCCGCTCCTTACCACCCTGCCCCCTCTTACAAGCCCGCCCCTCACCACCCCGCTCCCGCTCATGGTCATGGTGATGAGTATGAAACCGCCCCCGTCTACCAATACGGTTATGCCGTGGCTGATGACTA
>NC_081446.1:13885521-13938873 GCF_007210705.1 Tigriopus californicus
CCAAAACGAGAACCGTGACAACTATGCCACCAACGGCGAGTACCGTGTTGCCCTTCCCGATGGTCGCACCCAAATCGTGAGCTACAGTGTTGCCGATGCCTACTCCGGTTATGTGGCTGATGTCAGATACGAGGGAGAGGCCAAGTACGAGCCTTACCATCCATCCCCCAAGCCCGCTTACCACCCTGCTCCCACTTACGCCTAAACGCCTAAGCCTATCTTGTTGATGATATTTATCGCAAAGCATATTTATCAATAAATTTTGCAAACCCCTCAACAAGTGCCTTTTGTTAATTTCAAACTCTACTCGTCAGTACATTTATTATTCAGGTTGATTCATCAACGTCATATGGGTTATCAACTGGCTTTATACAAAAATATGTGAACATGATCAGGTCAATTACAGTCCAACTCAATTTTTGGGCGCCATTTTCTTCAAAACAATTTTTGGATATAATTTACTTTGAGACATTTTTTTGCCAAAGGAGCGTGTTTAGCCAAAATATTTTTTAAATGTTGAGAACAGTGCAAAAAGGTTAAGAAAACACAAATAAGTCTTCAAAACTTGAAACGTTGTCAACATATGGAAAAAGGAGTAAAAAGCCAAAAAACAAGTTGAAGCAATGGAAAAAATGTTACAATGACAAAAAGGTCGTTTTGGGGCCTTTTTTAATACCCTTTATTTTTTTCTATCTGTCACAAAATTGGACCACCCAACTGTATTCACTAGGCTCTTCATCGAGTTCACCAGAAATTAGCAGTTTTTATTCGTGCAATGTTCGACATTACACCACGTTTTCAATTGAAACAGACGTCATGATAAACAATTGACTCCCTTCTGGGCCTTATGTTTTGGTGCTGAGGGTGCTTGTGTTCGCGAAATATTTTTGGGTCGGATCAAACCCATGACGGCAGATGCAGAGTTACTGCAGGCTCTCATTTTTGGACTTTCTCAAACCAAAAAATGGAGTTGAATTTGAAACATTCAATTCACTGGTAGACCAAATGTTGCATAGAGTTTAAGTGGCAAGAGCCAAAAATTCGACATGTTTAATTTTGATAACTACAGGAATTACATTCCTTGCAGTTTATCAGTCTCAGATTTTTACTTGTTTTTCAACAAATTTTCGATTTTGATCCATATAGTATTTGGAAGCCAATATGTGGGGCTTATTTTCTGTAGTGGGTCGAAGAACCATTGGCAGACCCAGATCAAGTTCCAGAGCTTTGAAATATCCTCCAAATTCCAGTCCACCTGATATTTTTGGCGCAATGATTCTGGTCGGGGGGGTTTATTCAAAAACACATTCTTTAGATGTTTTGGAGCAATCGATGCCATTCTATTTATTAATGATTTTATAATATAATACATGTTAGTAACATTTTTATTCAATTTCAATTTTTTGTCTACCAAATAGCATTTATCATTCTTTTTGGTCCATTCTCATTTCTACTAGAATACGTCCCGTTGCTAATAAAATTTCGTGGCTCTTTTGTAGTTCCCTGAGCTTTAGATTTTACCTGAAGAAGGTGCCCCTAAAAATGCTTGGGACTGTAGGTACAGTATTCGAAGAAAGCATGAAAGGTACTTGATACTGCACGTTTTCAAAAGCATTCATGAGCTTTGTCCCAACCTAGGTTTCGGGTCAATTGTAGCGACCGTAATGGCTTCACATTGGGTTTGAGAGCACCATTAAGCCCTCGTGAATCCAGGCTAATTAGCACAATGAAGTCCAACTCTTTTCTATATCGGGCTCCTTCATTGTTCAATTTGCTTTCCTCAAATATTCGTTGAGAGTATGTTTATAAGTGTTGATCCAGCAGCATCCATTAGGTCAAACTTGGACAATTTCTTGATCAAAACTCCCAATTAGTGGTACATTCAAGGCCAAGCCAGATCTGCCAACTCTAAATCGTTGGTATATCAGTTATTTTATAAACATATAATTAAGTAAAATGAATACGATTTTCCACTTGACCAACTGAGAAATCCAATCCCAAGAGTACAAAGGAAATCCGAAAGAAAAATTGTAAACATGTGCCGTCGCGTTTCAAATGCAAAACAGCTAGGTTTTCATGAATAACAGAGATAGACAAGCACAAACAATACAAAGCATTTATTTATTTTTCATTATTGTTGGAAAATGCTATCTTTTTCCATTTTCACGATGCTTGTCATTTTCGTTCTAATTACCGCAAATTTTTCCTTGATTACCTAATGATTACCTTCGTACAAAATGAGGCTCCAGAGCTTTGAAGTATCCTCCAAATTGTAGTCTAACCTAACATTTTTGGCGCCATGATAGCGTACTACTAAAACACATTTTTTGCCTCTTTTGGAACGTTTGATACCATTTTTTCTTAAATACTTTTAGTTAATAACATATTTTCGTGACATTTTTTGTCTGACCTTGATTGGTTGTCTGGCAGACACTTCTAATTTGTTGTTTCTGCCAATTCTCAGTTCAACTTGAATTTTCCTGTTGCTAATACCATTTGGCTGCTCTGTAGTAGTACACTGAGTTTTAATCATTACCTCTAAGACTAAAACCTGATATTCAACTGGATGAAATTGAAGGCACAAAAGTATGTTTTGATTAGATTATTTCGTCTTGTCCTAGTACGACGGCAGGCGGCCTTACTTCCAGTCAATGTTGCCTTGCCTTAAATCTCACATTGAAGTGCTTGATGCTATGGGCGTGCGTGCAAAAGCGTACGTATAAAAACAGACCAACTTATGTAAACGGCATCCACTTTTGGTTCATTCATCCAATCATCAACATGAAGGTAAAGCACGAACAACAAGCACACCGTTAAAAATCGCTTCAGAAACTGAACCATTGCTTAACAAAATTTCAGGCTTTTGTTGCTATCATCTCCGCTTTGGCTTTGGCCACCGCTGACCAATCCAGCCATCAAACCATCAAGCACGGCAATGCTCCGGCTGTCCACTCCTCCATCCACAAGCCCCATGGTGGCTCTCATGCCCATGTGGTGAGCCAACCCTCCGCTCAGCCCAATGAGGTCAACCAGGCCTACAACGAGGAGAAGTACACCGCCGCTGCCCACGCTCCCAGCCATGAGGTCCGCACTCCGGCCTACCACCCAGCCCCCGCTTACAAACCTGCCCCCTACCACCCAGCTCCCGCATATAAGCCCGCTCCTTATCACCCTGCTCCTGCTTACAAGCCTGCCCCTGCTTACAAGCCCGCCCCTGCTTACAAGCCCACTCCATACCACCCTGCCCCCTCTTACAAGCCCGCCCCTTATCACCCCGCTCCCGCTCATGGTCATGGTGATGAGTATGAAACCGCCCCCGTCTACCAATACGGTTATGCCGTGGCTGATGACTACTCAGGTGCCAACTTTGCCCAAAACGAGAACCGAGACAACTATGCCACCAACGGTGAGTACCGAGTGGCCCTTCCCGATGGTCGCACCCAAATTGTGAGCTACAACGTGGCCGATGCTTATTCCGGTTATGTGGCTGATGTCAGATACGAAGGAGAGGCCAAGTATGAGCCATACCACCCATCCCCCAAGCCCGCTTACCACCCAGCTCCCACTTACGCCTAAACGCCTAAGCCTAACTTGTTGATGATATTTATTGCAAAGCATATTTATCAATTAAACTGGAATACCTCGTAACTATGGGAACCAAATCAATACCAAGGTGGTCAAAAAAATTGCATAATTCAAAAATTTTTGCCCTCAAAGTATGTAGGTGATCTTTTTTGCATAGAAAATTTGTAAGACTTGTAGTGATCAGCCGATTCTTGCCGAATGACATGCTCATTCTGCTCTCAAGTATCACGCTCGTCATTGAACAAAATCAGAAATCAAATGATCGTTGCATTTTTTTGGGGGGCAATAAAATGGGGAAAAAATTACAAACAACCAATTTAGATGAAACCCTGTTTTTTGCAATCCTCTGCAATCCCTTCTAGGCTGTTGGTCTAGCCACCAGAGTGAATAACATTCGTTTTGGACCTGGTCCTCTACAGTGACCCCAATCTAAACTAATATATCAAAATTAAGTCCACCAATCAATGCAACCATTGCTTAAAGTCTTGCAAGGTCTATTTTAAGATCAGTCAAAAAGACCACTCTAGAAGAGTTTTTGTTGAAAAATGTTGCACAGTGCGTCCTGATATATTGTTCCTCCTCTTTTGTCTGCTCTGAAGCTGTTAGGATAGCTCCCATGAGTGAGGTTTAATTACTTAGGTCACCACATCAAGCCCAACACAATGCTCGATGCGATTGGAAGCATTTGGATATCACTTTTCTTGAGTTTCAGCCAAAATCTGCCCTCTCCCATTTAACGTTTTTGTTCATAGCATTGTTATTGATCTTTAACTTCAAAGAGCGAACTCATGAGGAGGTATACTCAAAGATTTTCGGTTGCAGACAAGCCTGGAGAGTTGCTAGGCCATATGACTACCCTCTAAAACTCATTTTCCCCCAGTGTCGTCGCTGTCCAGTAGTGACGTCGTCCTTGCCTAATCCAAGAAGCAACGCATCAAGTACGAAAAAACAGGAGCAAGAACCAGTGAGAAGCTCATCAGCAACTGCGATATCACACCATCAGGACCAGGAGAACTCGAAAGCGCCAAATGCAGTGACAAGGCAATCTACCCTCGGACATCCTTTCTTCCGATTGTAATTTCTCAAGGCCAAAGTCGGGAAGCCTTTGACACCATTTAGGATGGTCAATTTACCGAAGTAAAACTTCGTTGGACCTTTTCTCCTCTTTGAAGTGTTGCAGAGCTCGTAGCATTGAAGGAAGCAGGAACGTTCGAACAAAAATGGGCAAAATGCGGAAATTGGACGAATTATGTGAAAACAGTAAATAAGTTGGAAACGGGCAAATAACCCCAAAAAGTCGAATATATCCTAACAAGTCTGGAAAAGTGTTTAAAACTTGATTCAACTTTTTTACAGCAATAATTATCATGTATTACTTTTTCCCAAATGACCTTCATAAAAAGCAAATATGGCTAGCCCTATTTTCTCTCATAACTCTAATTATATTATAATAATGATAATTTGTTTACTGTGCCACGGACACTATAGCAAGGAAACGCCAGATTTTTGCTATCACCCAGCCTTTCCCGCCAAGTTAGGCCGAAAATCCTAAACAAACTTAGTGGATGCAGCTCACGCGAAGAACTTGACCACGAGGTTCATTCAATCGCGTCTCCAGGTGAATGAATCCATTAATCGATCGATTGGCATCATGGAGAACAAGTGGTGTGCCTATGGTTACCGCAGCGGTTATAGTTGTAAGACAATCGGATGCTCATCCTCTCTGATTGAATCATCATCATCCCTACCTTTGATGAATGACGCAAAAGGCCCCGAGCCTCCCGAAGGTCCCTTAGTTAGTTTTCACTCGATTTTCAAACAGGAAAAAAACGGAAAAATCTATTACGTTGATGATGTCCCAAATATCCTGGCTTTCCTAGCAGGCTATGCTGCAAACCAAAAAAGTAAGCTCTTGAGCGTGGAGCATAGAGTTGAGGATATTTGCAAGCTCGTGGAAACTCAAGACGATCTCGTCGTATCTCAGGGTAGTTTCAATTTTTCAACTGAACAACTCAAACTTTCGTTTAAAAGTCCAAATCAAAGACGGTACTCGCCAACCCTGCTCGCTGCTGCCTTATTATGGCAAAATACCAGCCCTGCCCTCTACAAGCTTTTGTCTACCTTTGACCAAAGTGTGTGCTTTCCTTCAGTAAGGTAAGGTTAAGCAAAGCTGACAAAGTGGCTTTATTCCAGGTGAACCAATTGCAAATCTTCTTTTGCAGACACCTTCAGCGATTTGGACAGAACCTTTCGGTTGAGACTGGAGTCTGGCCATCAACTGTCGAATACTTGAAGAGCAGACTTTCATCCTTGAATGAACGTGAGAAAATTGTCAGCGTCATATTCGACGAAGTTTACAGTTCTAGACGCTCTAAATATTCAAACTGCCATTTCTATGGCTATGATGAAGAACAAGGCACATCTAAGACCGTTCTGTGCTTTATGTCGACTGGAGTTGCTTCGTCTTATCGAGACATTGTGTGTATGGTTCCTCTGTCGAAAATCAACCACGAGATCATCGGATCGGTCAGTGGTGGTGGAAAGTTGTTGAGGCAGTGACAGCCATTTGATTTCGCATCGTTGCATCAATTTCTGACGGACATTCATCAAAAAGAAAGTTTTCACCGATGGGTTAAACTAGAGGGCTTGTTAAACTGTGGCGAGAATTCAAGCTTTGTTAAGAATCCATTTGCTGAAGCACCAAATGACAAAATATTTCCCTTCTTTGATACAATCCACATCATTAAAGGACTTTATACAAACCTCCTGAACAAGGGAGAATTCGCATGCCCAGCTTTTCAAGACCGATGTGTTTACCCAAAGACGTCCCATTTCTGTGAACTATACAAAAGTGAACCTGGGGCTCCAAATTGTTATGCACCAAAGCTAAGCCATAAAGTTCTTTTCTCATTACCAATTGAACGAACCAATGTCAACTTGGCTGTCAAATTCTTCCATGAATCGACTGAGGCAGCTTTGAAACACTTCTCTCTGGCCAAGGGACAATTGGAATGGGCCATGTCACCAGCTTTTGTTAATATTGTTCGTCGCTTCTTCAACTGTATCAATGTGAAAAGCTCCCACTTTGAGAGCCGAAAGCGTGATGGAAGCCGAAAAGCCGTGTACAGGGATGATCAAAGCCAACTTGAATTTCTCCGTGATTTCTTGTAGTGGATTGAAGATTGGATGCAAATGAAAATAAAGAAGAAATTGTCATCAGAAACTTTTTTCACATTGCGCTTCACCGTCAGAGGCCTAATAGAACTCTCCAATTACATTTTCAACACAACCGACTTGGATTTCATCCTCTTGGGAAAGGTAAACGGGGATCCAATTGAACAGCGATTTGGCATATATCGGCAATTATCTGGCGCCAATTTCTTCGTCTCTTGAAAACAGTTCTTGGAAAGCGAGAAGAAATTGAGAATCCGCTCTCTCATCCGTTTTGACAAGTTGAGTGTACAAGACTTGAGGAAACTGTGTTCTGATCGCAACAAATATACTATGGAAGAAGCCAATAGACAATGTACCAAGCTTATGTCACTTTTGGATGAACCCGATTGTGATGCCGCTCATGATCTCTCATCGCTAACTGAAATCAAAAGCGTTGTCTATCGTTGCTGTGGTTACATAGCGCGAAGTTTGCAGAGACTAAACAAATGTGATCATTTGTTTGTTTGTTTGTTCGGAGTCAGAAGACAGCTCTCTCGCTCACCTTGCTTCTGATGATGGGTGTCCCAAATAAGGGATATTCCCGCTCCGTTGTCGCAACCAAACGTGCAACATTAATTATTGTCTCACCCTCGGGAATGATCGCAGGTTCGCCCATTTAAGCTGTTAAGGCAGCAACTTATGTTGTATTTTAAACACCGCAAAGAAGCTTGGACTTGACTTCCCTGGGATCGAACCAGGATTCGCAAATTGGAAAGCAGTTGCTCTACCAATACGGTACCCCAGCAAGCCTTAAATGCGATCATTGCAAAGAACTTTTAATAGATAGCAAAAGGGATGAATATGAATTTGAAATTGAAGATACGGTGTTGAATGATCGTTCAGTTGCGTCGTTCTTGCAATTATTAAATCAAGATGGACTAATCTGCCCTTTGGAATTGGTATTCCTAACCACCCTCTTTGTAATCAAGTAACGCAATGAAATCTTCAACACTGTAACGGTTAAGAAGGTTCTCATGGATTTTACGGCTCCATTGACGGTTTTTGTGCTGTGTTTTGAAAGAAGGCTTTATGCCTGAACTCGGATGCACGAAATTCTGAACCAATTTTGTGCCGAGAAACATTCTTTTTTGTCGTTTGTAAAGAGCATTGCTGAGATGACATTTCATTTCACTGGGAAAAACTTCGCCTCCGATATCAATGACAATGTTCACGAGAATAGAAAACGGGGCAGTCGTCCTCAAACTTCACAAGCCAAACGAAAAATTAAGAAGCTGTCTAGCAATTAATATTACTAATACCCACGAATGAGCATTTTGAGCCCAAACCTAAAAATATACCACACGAATATTTCTCTTTAAGTGATCATTTATTCAACTGCACACCAGATCCCTTGATTGGACTGAGTTAAACTCGTTTTTGTTGATGACACAGGCTACCTTACGCATATGGGTTAGTTCAATGGCCTAGCTTGGAGAGCGAGAAACCCGGGACGTTTCCATGGTTAACTCGACGCAATGGCCTAACTTGGCGGTCAGAGGAAAGCCGTGTCGTTTCCTCTCTTTAGGGTCCCTGACTGTGCACAGACAGATATCTTGAATGAGTTCGTGGCACAAAAAATATAATTTCACAAGCTCGAAAGTAAATCTGTCAATTTGCTTTATCAAAATATTTGACACGGAGACCTTACCAACCAGCTCAGGGCTATTTGCAAGCACTAGATAAGGAATATTTTTCCCCAAACCAACGTGTTTGACGGGTTGAAATATAGCATGAAATCTTCCGATTTTGGTATCGGAATGTAGTCAAGAGAGGTGGGTTGCCATTCCACAACAGCAGGTGGGAAATTGAAATCAACCAAAATTAGTACTCCTGCACACACTTCCTTTTTTAATTCCCTTCGATAAAGTCCAATGTTGTTCCAAATCTGTTATCAGAGCACGATGTTGGTCTATAAATCGTCACAATAGACAGCTCTTTAGACTTCACATGACATTTCAAGACTTCGACCTCACCATTAGACTTTGACACATGCAAGGACTGTGGGCAATTGCCAATGTACAAACATACTCCACAGTAAGAAAATATTGGATTGACCACCCAATTATGTGACATCAAATGAAAGTAAATCTTTTATAGCGATTTCTTCTTCTACGTGGGAAATACCAAGAAAAACGAGATAAGTCAAATGATTAAAAAACTAAGCACTTGAGGGAATAACATGTTATTGTTATTTTTCTAAATAATCACCATTTAAATCGATGCATTTATTCAATCTGTCCATCCACTTCTCAAAGACGAAAAATAAGCCATCTTGTGAGAGCTCTCCCAGAACCGCCTGTACTCCGTAAATTAGCTCATTATCAGTGACAAAACGATGGCCTGCAAGGCGTTTTTGAGCTCCGGGAACAGAAAGAAGTCACATAGGGCTAAATCCGGAGAATAGGGGGCGTGGGGTATCAGCTTGATACCTTTTGACTTCATGAAAGCCATCGTTTGCTTGCTGCAATGAGGTCGAGCATTGTCTTGGTGCAAAAGCCACCCCCCGGCGTATTTGTCATGCCTCTTCTCCCTTAAATGCCTCAAAAATCTTGTCAGAACCTCACAGTAGTATTCAGAATTGATCGTCTTTTTGTTTTCTAGGAAATGCTGGTAAATCATCCCATCGCAGTCAAAGAAAACAATAAGCATCCGTTTCTTCTCGCTGTTCAACTTGAATGCCTTTATCGGACCTTTTGCTCCGACCTTGGACCATTGCTTGCTTTGGTTCTTCATCTCAGGAGTTGAAAATGAGATCCACGATTCATCCATAGTGACAATTTTTCGCAAAAATGAATTTCCTTCTTGGAAAAAACGCTTTTTGTATTCCTGCGCCATCGTCAGATGGCCCTTCTTGTGCTCGTCTGACAATAGGCGCGGGACCCAACGAGCAGCCTTTTTTTGAAAGATGAAGGTCTTCATGAATGATCCTTTTGATCGTTCTTCGTGATAAACCGGATTCTAGACATAGTTTTATCAAATGTGATTCGATGATCATTGTTAATTAGACTTTCAATTGAATCGACATTGTCCTGAGTCCGGATTGGGCGATGGGATTGACGACCCCGCTGATCTTGTTCGCTCTCCCGTCCTTCCCTGAACTGCTTATGCCAGGAAAATACCCTTGATCTGGAAAGGGCCAAGTCCCCGTAAGCCCCTTGCAGAAACTTGAACGTCTCAGTGGCCGACTTCCCGGCGTAAACGAAGCTCTTGATGGTGGCAGCCTGATCCGTCATTTTCTTTACACAGAAATTGCACAGGGGCATGTGAGGGTGATTTTCAAAAATGTGCCTTAACTTTACAGGAACTCGTCAAGCTGGAATGTTTGTGAAATAAAAAATCTTCGGAAGTCTTCGAATTTACATGTAAAATCTTGGATTTGGATAAAAGACATCAATGAGCCCAAGTATTGGGGCTGTCTCGTTCTTCTTGGTATTTCCCTCGTAGTACCCCTGTTCTTAGCCAGATCTCTGTTACAGGGAAAAAATCACTCATTTTGCCTAATCCTTCAAACATTTTAACTTTGAAAGAGTTACTTTTAGAATATTTCAATGGATATGGAAAAGATACCTTTAAGGTCGGGCTGATGGGGCCACAGTGTAGGCGGGCGGCGGCGTGGCGTTAGTGGGCGTGGGTGCAGGACAGAGGTGACGACGGTTGTGGCAAAATATACCCGCCTCCGTTTGAACTTAATATGAGCGTCCGTTTGGGAGGGCATCCACATCCATACCAGTGCCAAAACTCCATGACTTTTCGGGAGCATCCTGGCTGTGAACCTGCTGGCCAATCACCAAGGGCTTGAGAAAGCGGCCGCTGGTATGCTTGATCATGAGAATGCGGTTGTTTGCTTGGGCATCCATGAACTCCTGACGGTTCGAGGCATAATCCTGGCTGGCTGATGGCAAGTTCAAGCGTACCCGCCAGTCATGGAAGGCGTCAGCGGGAGAGAACCCGTCGACACGGGGTGTACAACGCCACTCAAGGAGGACAAAGGGGAAGAGGGTGTTGTTGATCCCGCCCGTCTTAACAAAGAGGTGCCTGACGGCCTTGACACCTGCCTCGGCCAAGCCGTTGCTGGCTGCTGGCGGGATGGTAGGGGGAGAAGGTCTTGTGGTCAATGCCAGCCACAGAATTGGGGCCCATTATCAGACTTGATTTTCCTTGGGAGTCCAAAGATAGTGAACTTAGACTGCAGGGTCGCACAAACCTATTCCGTGGGGGTAGAGGACAACCGGCGGGTGAAGGTAAATCCGGAATGTTGATCAACCATGACCATAAACATCTGACCTTTTAAGTCAAAATGCTCGACTGACATTGCCTCCATGGGGAAGGTCACCGCCTCCGCCAGGATGGGTCCTGCCTCTTGGAAGGGCGGGACCGTCACACAATTGAGACATGACGCCACCCGGTTACAAATATCGTTCCGGAGGGTGGGCCAGACGTAGAGTTGTGATGCTAACTCGTACGTCTTATTCACCCCAGAGTGTAAGGCATGCAGGAATTTGATGATGACAGGACGGGCCGGACGTGGAAAATACAGGTGCTCGCCTGCAAAGAGGAGGCTACCCTCAACTCGTAACTCATTGTAAATGCCGACTTTGACGGAGAGCTTGGGGTGATGGGGGTGCCAACATTGATTGCTGACACAAGACGATTGTATTCCTCATCAATATTCTAAGTGATGACATGCAGCAAAGGGTCATCAACCCAGACAGCAGCGCACAGGGTCAGCTTATCAGTCATGAGCTGGGTTGAGAGAGCTGGGTCAAATTGATGGACAATGTGGTTGGAGGTGAGGACATCCTTTACGTGCTTGAACTCCTCGTCATGATCCTCCAACCACAACCACGTAGAGGATGACTTTAAGACCTCCCTCGGTGGCATGAGCAAAGTCGGGAAGAAATGAGGCATGCTGGTTTGCCCGGCCAAGGATTGAGTGGAACCCAGTCAAGTTTGAGGGTGAAGGGAAAGCGTTGATGGACTCCACCTTGGCGAGGTCGGGCGTCATACATAAAGCCAAAGACGCTATCAGGGAGGAGAAACATGTAGAGCTCTGAAGCCTCCTCTGATAACATTGTCTGGTAGTACCCATGTACTGCATCCCGCTTGGCAAACACTTGGGCCTCAGGAGCAACCTGTCGCATTAGGTCTGGTATGAAGCTGAAGGGCTGTAGTGGGCGGATGGTGGCGTCATTGAGGCGTCGGTAATCAATAACAAGGCAAACCTTGCCATTGGGCTTTTGGACAAAGTGGGCCGGAGATACCCTAAGGTCGGCTCAGTCCCTCGGACCATGACTTGCAAGTCCATGAGCTCAGATATGAGATTTAATGCAGCCTCTTTGTTTTGTAACGGGGCTTGTGCTGTGGTTACATGAAGTGATTTAATGAGCAGGGACGTGCACAGTGAATTGTTAAAATCTTTATTGCTTTTCAATTGGATGTTCAGAGGCCCACCTTGTTTGAGGTTTTTTGCGGCGTCACCGAGCGTTGTCCATGGTTGCCAAAAGAGGGTGCTTCACAGTGGGCACCATGAGCTTGGCAAAGCCGTCCTCCGCATTGGTTAGAGCTTGAGCTTCTCCATGACGTNGAGGTTTTTTGCGGCGTCACCGAGCGTTGTCCCAAGAACTCCCCTGGCCACTTCCCTGCAGATCATGGCCGCCAACCTTGGCTCAGCTTTCAGGTGCTTGATGGCGGTGTTGGCCAACTTCTCCATGGTTGCCAAAAGAGGGTGCTTCACAGTGGGCACCATGAGCTTGGCAAAGCCGTCCTCCGCATTGGTTAGAGCTTGAGCTTCTCCATGACGTTGGTTAATTATGGCCAAAATCTCTTTGCATTACATGGGCACGGATTTGGCAACAGGTTGGGGTAGTTTGGGGCGTGGTGGTAGGCTGGCACTCATGTATGGCGGGAAATTGTGGCGGAGGACCCCCAGGGCCTTCAAGTCTCTGCAGGCAATGAGGCCCACCCCGGAATGTCTGAAATAACTGTGTCAATGTTGGCTGTAGAGCCGCAAGATGCGGACACATTAAGAAACAGCTTCCCCATGTTGAAAATCTCTGAGCCATTGGCGGCCATTAGGCGGGTGGCAAATGGTAAGAGAGCAACGCCAGTGGGTACATCCCGCCTGGGGAGCACAGAGCGGGCCGCGCCAGAGTCCGGCAACGCCATAATCTTGAAGCTCTTGTCTGCGGTGGTGGTGCACAAAAGGTTGATCTTAGTCAGTGGGGTGGAGGGGGGGCAAGGAGGAGAAGGCGCCGATGGTTGTGACATTGTTGATGCGACTCACAGAAGGGCTCCAGGCGTTGCTGTAGGCGTCGTAATGACGTCCAAATGACGAGGCGTAACGCGAGGGACGTCCACGGGATTGGCCACGCCAGAGGTTACGTGAGCGTGACAGATGGCGGGGAGGCGCTGACCAGCATTTGGCTTTGATGTGGTCTAACTTGTCACAATTAAAGCATCGCTTCTCGCAAAATGGACAAGATGGGCCTTGGGTGTGTCTTTATGGTCCATAACCACGGCAGGCGGCCTCCATGGCGGCTATGACGTCCGCTGTTGTCTCTGCGTTTATGCCACTCACGGTGTTGATAGGGACCAAGGTGGCTGCATGGAGCCTCTTCAATCGACCTTACAGAGCTCCTGAAACAGTTACCTCACACCTTGACAGCCCACCAAGACAAAGAAGACTTGGAGATCCTCGCCCGTCATGTTATCAAGATTGGCCTTGTCTGCCCGGCGGTTGAATTCGGCCAGATGGTCCGTGGAGGGCCTTCCCGCCTTCCAGCACTTGAGGAGGAGATCCCATCTTTGGTTTAAGATGAGATATAAAGTGACAAAATGAGCTTCAAGGCAGGTTTTGGCGTCGTCAACATTTGTTGTTGCGTCCAAAACGGCGGACAAATTGGATGCCAAACACGATTGTAGGACGCCCATCTGGACATCGTCCGTGGTGGCGTCGAACTTTGAATCCACCCGTATTCTCAGAACCTCTTTATCCACCCCCGCATTTCAAGTGGGGATGACGTTGCTGTCAGGGTGAATGGTTTGAGCTCCCTACAATCTTTAAATGGGACCCCTTGGAGTCGAAGGGGGGGCGGCAGCGGCACGGTTAAGGAGGGCGGCGCCGATCTCCTGGATCTCAGTTGACCAGGGCTAAGTCAGCATCCATCTTTGCGGACATCTTCTTGGACTTGACAATTGCTGCCTCTGAGGGGCTGGACTTCTCTGATGGATCCAACCACTTGAGCTCGTACACCATCCTAGCATCTTCAGCTCCCTGGACTTGGCGTGTAGCGCTGCTGAATTTGCCTTTGGCGTGTTGCTGATTCGGAGCAAGTTGACCTAGGTCAAGATCCCGTTCTTAGAAGCTGTGACCACGCTCGACATGGTGACGAGTCAAGTGTGGAACGGTCACGGAAGTCGAAGATCACGGGCTTGGAACGATGTTGACGGCGGGGCTTAGTGTGAATAGGTATGGCGGTGGATAGAGGCAGCATAGTACATATCGTTGCGCCATGTGATGTAGAAGCTGTCGACGTGAGAAAGGATGAGGGAACTAAATTGTTGGGAAAGTAGTCAACTCCTTTTTTGTTTTTTATTTATGTTTTCAAGGAGTGACCAATAACAAATAAAATGATGGAACAGTAGAAAGCTTTTCCACGCAAAATACCTCTACAAGGCTTAGATTTGTAGGGTTTACATCTCTTTATTCACGTGGTAAGGCGTAAAACCAAACGTCAGGATGCAACTGTTGTGGTGGGGGATACAGGAAAGTTTGTGGACGTAAGGTGCTTGGAAGAAATTTGCATTCTGAATATAGCCAGAAGAACTGTCAGTCAGCTGGAATTGGCTGATCACTACAATTGTTACAAATCTTGTATGCAAAAAAAGAGCACCTACATACTTTGAGGGCAAAAATATTTGAATTATACAAACGTTTTGACCAGCTTGTTATTGATTTGGTTCCCATAGTTACGAGGTGTTCCAGTTTAATTGATAAATATGCTTTGCAATAAATATCATCAACAAGATAGGCTAAGGCGTTTAGGCGTAAGTGGGAGCAGGGTGGTAAGCCGGCTTGGGGGATGGGTGGTATGGCTCATACTTGGCCTCTCCTTCGTATCTGACATCAGCCACATAACCGGAATAAGCATCGGCCACGTTGTAGCTCACAATTTGGGTGCGACCATCGGGAAGGGCCACACGGTACTCGCCGTTGGTGGCATAGTTGTCACGGTTCTCGTTTTGGGCAAAGTTGGCACCGGAATAGTCATCAGCCACAGCATAACCGTATTGGTAGACGGGGGCGGTTTCATACTCATCACCATGACCATGAGCGGGAGCGGGGTGGTAAGGGGCAGGCTTATAAAGAGGGGGCAGGGTGGTATGGAGCGGGCTTGTAGGCAGGGGTGGGCTTATAAGAAGAGGCGGTTTGTAAGGTGCAGGTTTGTAAGCGGGAGCAGGGTGATAAGGAGCGGGCTTATATGCGGGAGCTGGGTGGTAGGGAGCGGGCTTGTAAGCGGGGTTGGTGATAGGCGGGAGTGCGGACTTCGTGGTGGGAGCGTGGGCAGCGGCGGTGTACTTCTCCTCGTTGTAGCCTGGTTGACCTCATTGGGCTGAGCGGAGGGTTGGCTCACCACATGGGCATGAGAGCCACATTGGGGCTTGTGGATGGAGGAGTGGACAGCCGGAGCATTGCCGTGCTTGATGGTTTGATGGCTGGATTGGTCAGCGGTGGCCAAAGCCAAAGCGGAGATGATAGCAACAAAAGCCTGAAATTTTGTTAAGCAATGGCTCAGTTTTTGAAAGCGATTTTTAACGGTGTGCTTGTTGTTCGTGCTTTACCTTCATGTTGATGATTGGATGATTGAACCAAAAGTGGATGCCGTTTGCATAAGTTGGTCTGTTTTTATACGTACGCTTTTGCACGCACGCCCATAGCATCAAGCTCTTCAGTGTGAGATTTAAGCCGAGCAACATTGACTGGAAATAAGGCCGCCTCCCGTCTATCTTGGACAAGACGAAATAATCTAATCAAAAACATACCTTTTTTGGCACATAACCAATTATTTGAAAAAGCATGCAATAAAATCTTTGTTAGATTTCATTTAGTTTTTGAACAGGCATTTAAAGGAAGTGTGTGCCTTCAATTTCATCCAGTTGAATATCAGGTTTTAGTCTTAGAGGTAATGATTAAAATTCAGTGTACTACTAAAGAGCAGCCAAATGGTTTTAGCAGCAGGAAAATTCAAGTTGAACTGATAATTGGCAGAAACAACGAATTAGAAGCGTCTGGTGGACAACCAATCAAGGTCAGACAAAAAATGTCACGAATATATCTTATTACCTAAAAGTATTTTAGAAAAAAATGGCACCAAACGTTCCAAAAGAGGCAAAAAATGTGTTTTAAGTTGTACGCTGGACAAGTGTCATGGTGCCAAAAATGTTAGGTTAGACTACAATTTTGAGGATACTTCAAAGCTCTTGAGCCTCATTTTGTACAAATACCTAATCAAAGAAAAAAATAGTAAATTATAAAGAAAATGACAAGCAATGAGAAAAGGGCAAAAATATCATTTACAAGCAAAAAAGAGAAAAGAATTGCGGTTTCGACTCTTTGGTGCTTGTCTATTTCTATCATTAATGAATACTAAGCATTTTTTATGTCTGAAACGTGACGTTATGTTGTTACAAAAAAATTGGAATTCCTTACTGACTTTGGGAATGGATTTCTCAGCTACAAATTACAGTTGGCAGATTTGCACTCAAAGATGCTCTCAAACCAAATGTTAAGTGTAGCTCCTTCACGTTCCCAATCATGCTTCTCCGCAAGTAAACTTGTGATTGGGAACGAGTAAGAGCTACATATTAAGCCTTTACGGCCACTACAATTGACCAGAAACCTAGGTTGGGACAAAGCTCATGAATGCTTTTGAAAACGTACATTATCATACCTTTCATACCTTCTTTGAATACTGTACAGTCTCAAGCATCTTTTAAAGGCACCTTTTCCAGGTAAAAACGAAAACTCAGCGAAATACAAAAGAGCCACGAAATGTTTCGGACACTTTTGTGCACCCCAAAAGTGTCCAAAAATACGAACCTTTAAAACAACAAATCTAAAGGAAATTCTACATGAAAGCTATCCTTTACTTAAAAATTGCTCATTGATGGCTTCAAGAGCAAAATAAGTCTTTAAAACCATGGCCATATACCTCTAACATACCCAAAAAGATGTTTGAAAGACAGGTTTAAACTGTAACTCTTTTTTTTCTTACCTTAGATTAGAAAGCAAGCAAGGAGCAAAACCTCCCTCTAGTGGAATATAGCTGCTGCAAAGCATTCAAAAACTGGAATAACTAAACATTATATTTTGCAACAATATCTTGGTTTAAAATCGTTGGTCATTTGGGACTTCTTCTTAATTCTAAAAATTGAACAGCTTTTCAATTGCTGAAATTTGATAATGACATAATTTCCTATATTTGAATTGGTTTTTCTTCCATAAGCAAGTTACTTGAGATATTGTTAGGCATATTTTTTAACTTTTAAAGTTGCGTTTGATGTAAGGAAATGAGAAAAATCACTACTTTTTTAAAAGAAACATAAATCTAAGTTTTTTGATGAATGATAAAATTGTAATTCATGTACTCCTTTCAAAATTTACTATGATTTACAAGTATATAAAGTATTATTTATATTTGACATACAGCTGCCAAGCTTTTTTGAATTTAAGCCTTAATCTTAGTTAAAATTACCCAGCAAACAAATGCCCTGATTGTAGTGTGGCTTTGACTTTTTAAAAATCAAAATACATTAATGATATTTGTTTTGACTTAATAAAGCTGTATTGTATCAAAATAATGAATTGAAATCTCAAAAAAAAAAATTTTAGTGCATATCTTTGAAATTAAAAACGTTAGTGAAAAGGCTAGTTGTTACTTCATATTTATGTATCTTAATAAAGCTTAGATTTCATTGATTACTGATTCTATTTGCTTGTTAACATCTAGATTAGGTAAATAAATAACAAGATTTAGGGTTTAAAGGTATTTCCTCGTCAACCTCCTTTTGGACAATTGTAGTTACTTTTAGACACGTTCCGCCCACTTTTGCTCTATGTTGGACAATTTTGTCCACAATTAGACACTTTTGTCAACTTTTGTCAACTTTTGTCCATTTTTGGACACTTTTGTCCATTTTTGGACACTTTTGTCCATTTTTGGACACTTTTGTCCACATGATGTCCAAAAGTCACGCTAATTCTCAAAATTGCCCACTCTTGGTCTTTGCCCTTTATTATCTTTATTTTGCCACTACAGCATCTAGGAACAAGATACACAAGATTACACAAACGGCACCAAGTTGGTCTATAGTAGAACGGATGATTGCACTTTGGGGTTGGAAGAAGATTTGGAAACGTATTCAGATGTGTATCGCTAAATAATATGGCTTTTTATGGTAATAAATTTAGTCTTATAACATTTCGCAATATCCCCTCAGTTTCAAAATACTTAGGCAAGGGGGAAATCCCATTCAGCAAGTTAGGTCAGTTAAAGATCTGAGGGTGATTATTCAAGATGCCGGTAAATTCGATGAGCACATTCAAGTCAAGGTGGCAATGGCCTTTCAGACATGGGGTTGGATATACCGAACACTTGAATACCGTGATTCTAAGACTATGCTGACACTCTTCAAATCTATTGTCCAATCCCATCTGTAGTATGCATCTCCTATTTGTGCACCAATGAGCTCTGCAGCACTTCAAAGAAGAGAGAAGGTCCAACAAAATTTCATTTCGGTAAATTGACCATCCTAAATGGTGTCAACAGCTTCCCGACTTTGGCCTTGAGAAATTGCAATCGGATGAAAGGATGTCCGAGGGTAGATTGCCTTGTCACTACATTTGAGGCTTTCGAGTTCTCCTGGTCTTGATGGTGTGATATCGCAGTTGCTGATGAGCTGCTCACTGGTTCTTGCTCCTATTTTTTCGTACTTGATCCTTTGCTTCTTGGATTAAGGCAAGTTTCCATCCTGCATCCATTGTCAATGGAGGCCTTGATTGTATGTTGGATCTTAAACTGTGTTTCCTGAAATTAGGTTCCCTTCTTAAATTTACACCTCTTCAACACCAGCTCAATTTGCAAAGTATTCAATTTAACAGCTTTGAACGAACTAATAAACAGTAGGAGCCACACATATCATTATATCGTATTTTTTTGCATACTTCCTTACCGCTACCGGAATTGGAATCCCAGCAGTTCAAGACGAGAAGATTATTAATTTTACTGGACTTTTATTTATAAATATTATTTGATTGGCCAACGAATTAGAATTGGCTGATCTGGCTAATCCTTGAAGATAAGGTTGATCAGGAATTTTAGTCAAAAACTTGTCCAAGTCTGACTTAAATCCTGCTACTGAATCAACGCCAACATAAGTCCTACGAATATTTGAGGGCAGCAAATTGAACAATGAAGGAGCCCGAGAAAGAAGAGAGTTGGACTTCATTGTTTTAACTAGCCTGGATTCTCGAGGGCTTGAAGGTGCTCTCAAAACGCACATTAAGCCTCTACAGTCACTACAATTGACCTAAATCCTGGGTTGGAACAAAACTCATGCATGCTTTTGAAGACGTACAATATATGATCCTTTCGTACCTTCTCTGAATACTGTACAATCCCAACCTTTCTAACCTCTCCCAATACGAGAGCTCTCTCATATCCTCAATGTTCCTAGTAAAACATCGTTGGACCTGCTCAAGCTTTTGCAAACCTGCTGAACTCATTGGAGCCCAGATGGAGAGGCATATTCAAGATGCAGCTGAACAATCGACTTGTACAGAGTAAGCATCGTGATACTATCTCTGGACTTACACGTGCGATATATCCAACCACATGTTTGAAAAGCTTTACCAACTTTCAACAGGATATGCTCATCGAACTTTCCATTATCTTGGAGGACTACACCTAAATCCTTCATTGATGAAACCTGCTCAATGTCCTTACCTTCATCATCTAATAGTAGAGTATCTAATGGCGTCGACCCAAAGGCCATTGCGCGGAATTTCATTCCATTCAGTGCCATGTTAGTCGCAGCAACCCAGGATTAGATTTGGTCTAGGACCTCTAACATACAACCAGAGTTCTGACCATTCCTACCAAATATCAATTTTGTATCATCAACATACGAAGAGATACTGACATTACTATACAAAGCTTCTGAAACGGAGCGATGTGATAATGAAAAGGAGAGGACCCAAAATGGAGCCCTATAGGACACCCGACTTAACATCAAGTACGTCACAAAGGGATCCTCAACCTTAACTAAATTGTTTCCTACCACAAATGAAACTTCATAACCAATTGAGAGCTTTGCTCTGGATCCCAATCTCATGGAGCCTGTTAACTAAAAGGCCATGATCTACCTTGTCAAAGGCCTTGGCGAAGTCGAGATAAACTACATCGACTGATTCATGGCTCTCCAGTCCCTCAATAACCTGCTCTATATGTTCAATCAGTTGGGTAACCGTGCTAAAATGTGCTCGGAACCCATGCTGACTAGGAGGAAGGGCTTCATTGACCTCAAGAAATTCAACAAGTTTGAACTTCATGATCTTCTCAAGCACCTTCGGAATATTCGAAGTGAGAGAAATTGGCCTATAGTTACTGGGGAGTGACTTATCTCCCCCTTTGAAAATTGGAACAACATGAGCTACCTTCAGAGAAGAGGGGAACTTGCCCTGGTCCAAGATTCAACGCATCAAGTACGAGGAAACAGGAGCAAGAACCAGTGAGCATCTCATCAGAAACTGAGATGTCACCCCATCAGGGCCAGGGGAGCTCGAGAGCCTCAAGTCCCTGATGGCCTCTAAAGCATCCTGATCTGTGACTACAAGATCATCTAAATGCTCAGCTTGACAAGCCTTGCCAGTCCCAACAAACTCATCAATAGAGCAATGGAATGTTGCTCCTAAACTCAGTGGAGTTGAAAACACACTGGAGAACTGATCTCCAAGTATGTTGGCCATAATCTCTGCATTGTCTATGGCTTTCCCATCGACCTCAAAAGGCCCTACAGGGTGTTTGATCTTTCTCTTCGAGATTGCTTAAGAGAAAAACGCCTTCGGATTCGACCTCACCTCTTGAACAACTCTACTTTCCTTGTTCAATTGGTCTGGATTATTATCCTGCAAAGACCGTAGTCTTAAACGAAATTTTGCCAATTAAAATTACTGCCTACCAAAAACCATACTTTGCCCTTCAGAAATAGATTACTTATTACTTACGTGTGAGATCTTACCTTGTTATAGCAGAAGAGGGAAAATGACGACCTGGTGAGTTTCTTCAACGTATTCATCTTAGTCAGGAATCTCTATTCCACCGAGGATCCAATTTGCATGGTCTGTGACGTATCAAAGAGGATAACCAGACGTGTTTTTGAGCAAGAGGACCACAGGTCTTTTGCGAAACTTTCTTCCCGTTCATCTTCGTTTTTGGTGAGAACCGTGGATTTGGGGAGCTCCCTTCACCTGGTTCCTTGGTTCAAAAGAACCTTCTCCTCTTTTACAATTATGTTACATGCTGGAAGAAGTGGTTCGGCCTGATGGACACTTCCCCCTTTTTCTTTTATGTGTTTCAGACGTTTCATTTTTGTTATAACCACATTGGTATGATATCTAGAGTATGTTTTTCCTCTTTTTTTGTATTCCTTCTTTTCCATATGTGACCAAGGCGCTTGGTGTTTAGGAGTTTATTGTACAACTATTTTTTTCTCCTTTCAGCCCATACTTACTTTACTCGTACATTGTGTTTTTGAGGATAATGCATCAAGTCTACTCACATCAACTCAGGTACATCAGTTCAACCAATTTCATCTTGAACAACAACTTGAACAACTCAATCAAACATCAAATCGTCTAGCATTATCTCTCTTAACTCAAAGTTTCTTAGATTTAAAAAACTAATTACTTATGCTAAACAATATTTCATTCATTTCACGAATATATATATACTTCAAGGAAATAAACAGAATGGAAACGACAAAGAATACAAAAATGCAACGGGGTTACAAATTTTTGGCAAAGGAAACATTTTGCATTTGATTCTCAGTCCTGGCCATGATGATGTTATTCAAAGAGTCCAAGGAAGTCATTGAATCGCCAAATCGATTCCAATTTGTTATTGAGTTCCAGTTAATTTTCTAAAGACGATGGACAAACATCCCTTCAACGAGGTGATTTATCGTACTAAATGGTGGACGACGTCAGAGACAGAGAGAATAGATTATTGACTGTGTAGGGGTGAAAGCTTCTCAGTCGAACTAAGTACAGTGGAAGAACTATCTGTTTCGGTAGGTGCTATAGTCGAATACGATTAGAAATATAGGTTGGAAAATAATAATGAACGGTTAGAAATTACCTATCAGTATAACTTACATTATTCGTAATTTGCATCTAATTTTCAGCCAATGGAAGGATTTGCTTCCATAACCGTACAAATCTGATGCTAAAATGTGCGCTCTTGTTCGGTTTCCACTGTTTCCTTCACATCCTTAGTACATAACCACATAGACACATCAAACCAGTTAAGAACTTGATTAAGTCGTCAAATGGTAAAGTTGGTTGGCTGTTTAATGGGATTTTTTTTTCGTTGCATTACATTCAATTGTTGGTAATGCTTAGGCGTTGAAAAATAGTTTATGATTTGTGGGAAATAGTGTGGTTTTAAGTTATGAAAATCAGCCAAAAGAAGTTACAACAAGTTTGAAGGATGAAAAAAATTGCTAATCCTTTAGATATTCAAATATTTTGTGGCACAACGAAGCAAAACTTTCCTGATTTTTTTCCCTAACTTATTGCTCCTTGGTTTGAGATATATCACCTTACCTTTAAATCAACGAAAAATTGATTTCCAAAGCAGAGTCACAACTTTTAAGTTCTCGTTCAAATTTTGAAGATTCCTGGAATCATAGTCCAGTACAAATTAGATGAATGATTTTGTGAAATCAATATCATTATTATGTGAGAATGTAAGACATTTGCGTTCTGCATATGGTCACTTTTCAATGGGATATCAATATACTACGTATTAACAGAACTTATTATGTAAATATGTGTACAGAAAGATGGGTAAAAATTGTAAACAAGTCTAAGACAGTTTTGTATTTTAAATGGTTTTTTGATGTTTTATTGGTATGTTTTTACAATTCTCCCAATTTACACATTCCTAAAAAAATAAACGGCCAAGATGGTGTCAAGCCCAAAAACATTCAAGGTCGAGGGAATCTAAAATAACCATTATGACAAACGCATTGGGAGACACATGCCTAGAAATTATTTTTTATGGGTGTGTAGCCTCATATTCTCAATATGGACAACGTCCACTGTCATAACCTTGCCTAGAACACAATATTTTACGACCTCACGCTTAATGAGCACCATCCGATTCCAGATAAAGAATAAAAAGGACACCTTAATTTCCCAAACTTGAGAGAGAGCACATAAAAGGGTTTTTTGCTCGGGAAAACAAGGTGTTTCTATCATTTACAATAACAATCATTGGAGAACCCAGACTAAATCAAATAATGAAAGGGCCATAAAAGAACAGAGTTGTATTCTCTAAAATGACCAAAACTTCTTGGGAATTGGGTCCCATTTCATTAAGATATAAAATAGTGAAAAAAGTGCGCCCGATACTTTGATCAACTCTTTTCTGTTTAAGGCTAACTCGTCAATTCATTTTGAAAGTTGCTCTAATTCGATAAATGAAACCAAAACTAAAGGTAAAAAGCATGGCATTTGGGGGTTTCACATTGATTTGAATCTCTTGAAATGATTAGACTAGCAATTTGTCAATCAAATCCAACCGCAAGCCACTTATCCGGTAGCGGGCATTAAGTAGGATCTCAACCGACAACATTCATTCGCCCTTACCTGGACAAAACCGACCATATACAATAAAAATACCGCTCCTTCCATTTTCTGGTAGTTAGGCTGGTTCCTCTTCGCAGCTGACAGAAAAGGGCGCGGCTCTGGGTTGAACGTCTTCAACTTGAAGCTTACGAACAGTATTCGTGGTTGCTATGCGGCCCAAACGTCAGAAATGAAGCGTGCGTTGCCCTCACGAGTGAAAAACTTCGGGTGTCACAATGCGTCTCCTACCATTGGCAAACGCTAGCGCTAGTGTTGCAAACTTGACGGGGGCTTGCCTGAAACAAGTTTTGTACCCATGGGCTTCAAAGACCGTCGATGTGACGCGTACGCATGATTTCATGCAAGACATTGGTGGAAACAAGGGACACCTGATTGGGAGCGACCAAGTTTGAGTCAGGAGCGTCAAGATTGGGTCGGAACTAGACGGTTTTTTTCTTGAAATTCCGCTACGGTAAACGAATAACTTTAAGGAACCTAAATGAGATTTGGAGAGTGGGGAAAGAGCCAGGACATCTCGTACGTCCATTCCAACCGCCATCAACTACAATGAATTGGGAGGTTTTCGACTATAAAACGGAATGAAACCCAGAAACAGGTATCAGAAACTGTACAAGTATTCTCGAGCACACATCAACATGAAGGTAAAGAACTTCAGCAAACTGAACAGATATTCACGAATTGCTGAGTTATTGTAAACACTAGAAACTAAGTAAAGAACACAACGAACTCATTTTTCATGAGAATCGTTAATTATTTCAGGCTTTTGTTGCTATCCTCTCCATTTTGGCTTTGGCCGCCGCTGATCAATCCAGCCATCAAACCATCAAGCACGGCAATGCCCCGGCTGTCCACTCCTCCATCCACAAGCCCCATGGTCGTGCCCATGCCCGTGTGGTGAGCCAACCCTCCGCTCAGCCCAATGAGGTCAACCAGCCCTACAATGAGGAGAAGTACACCGCCGCTGCCCATGCTCCCAGCCACGAGGTCCGCACTCCCGCCTACCACCCAACCCCCGCTTACAAGCCGGCTCCCTACCACCCAGCTCCCGCTTATAAGCCCGCCCCCGTTTACCATCCAGCTCCCACTTACAAGCCCGCTCCTTACCACCCTGCTCCCTCTTACAAGCCCGCTCCTTACCACCCTGCCCCCTCTTACAAGCCCGCCCCTTACCACCCTGCTCCCGCTCATGGTCATGGTGATGAGTATGAAACCGCCCCCGTCTACCAATACGGTTATGCCGTGGCTGATGACTACTCCGGTGCCAACTTTGCCCAAAACGAGAACCGTGACAACTATGCCACCAACGGCGAGTACCGTGTGGCCCTTCCCGATGGTCGCACCCAAATTGTGAGCTACAACGTGGCCGATGCTTATTCCGGTTATGTGGCTGATGTCAGATACGAAGGAGAGGCCAAGTATGAGCCATACCACCCATCCCCCAAGCCCGCTTACCACCCTGCTCCCGCTTACCACGCCTAAGCCTGTCATGTTGATGATATTTATCGCAAAGCATATTTATCAATAAATCTTGCAAGCCCCTTAACATCTGCTCTTTGCTATTTTAAAAATGTGTCCGTCAATACATTTTTATTAAGACCATGCGAAGAATGAGTGGACTTCCTTTGGTTGTTTCTCAGTTTGATTGTTTAATTTGTGAAATTTTCAGTGACCACTCAACTAAATGTACCTTGGACGCTTTTAAAAATGAATTTTCAAAAATCTGCTTTTTTCAGGGTTTTAGATATGGTTATACAAGTTTTTAAGTTAATTTGAAATTATGCAAGAAATGGAAAAATAATCATTCATTTTTGCGATAATTAAAATCGATATTATATCTTTGGGAAATTGAATTAACATATAACCGGGGCATTTTGGGTCAAAAACGATGAAATTTGGACCACTAAATCCGATGTAACTAAGTAGCGGCGAAATAGATAACATCGTAAATTACATTCGAGAGCTAACTAAGTGTGCTCTTAATTTAAATTGAGTAGGTTTTTGAAAATCTAGTTTATGTAATGTTTTTAAGGTATGCAAGTTTTTTTATGTGGACTAGAATTCCATAAAACCACAACGTCAAAGTTGTTCCCTATGACTTTTTGGGGTAGAAAAATGCCAATCTTTTCTTTGGAAACTTGATAGGGCTTTTTGAACACCGTGGAAAACCACTCTAACGGGAGCCCAAAGGTAGCTAATTTGGAAATTGCGTTCCCTAAAACTTCCCAATTCTATGGTTCTTCCCCTAAATCTGGTCAACCTGAAGAAGTTGTTAGCAAATTGCTTAATTTGATCAATCCCCTCGTGAAACTTTCCATCAATATCAAGTTCAAGTGGCACCTTGACGCAGAAGTGAGTTCGTAGCAATTGTTTTATTTTCAATCTAGTTAACAATACTTGCACTATATATGTTGTTACCATTCATTGATCACTCTCTATAGTCCAACTTTTTCTGCCTACCTACCTCGCAATCAGAACGAATTTAATCTCTAGGCTAACCGTTTTTTGGGCCAAAAAAAAAATTTGGGTTTGTTGAAAGAGCCTTAGATTTCTTGAAATTTGTGCCTGTCCTTTTTTGCTTTTTTATATTTGGTGAACCTTCATCCTGACTTTTAACTTTTATTCCTTCAAGAAAGTGTTATTTAACTTTTACCCGATTCGCCCCTTCCCAAACTTTAGAATCAACTATGCTTTTGCTCCAGATTTGGAGCTTGAACAATAAGTTGGAAATGAACTAGTTCCATCTTGTTGCCGATTGCACACGGTTTTGAATGGAATAGAAATCTTGAAGATGAAATGAAGTTATCATTTGTCGCTTGTGAATTCGTTATTACTGCCTTGTTAATGTGTCAGGAGTTGAAAATGAATTGTTGAGTTGGAATATATTTTTTCCAACATTCTTTTCGGGTTTTATATACGATGCAAGGGAATGAATTCCCCATAAGTCATAATTGATAAAAAGATTTGGTCACATAGTGCCTTCGAATTTGCCGCTCTGGGGCACCTTGAACGAAAGGGTGGTCTAGGATTGTTGAAAAAATAACGATCTAAATTTCGCTTAAAGCTTAGCAATGGATCATCTAGTAAATAGAATTGTCGAAGTGAGCATTTTAGCATATTATAGAGGGTTGGTGCTCGGTTTAGTTCAAAAGAGGATTTTAGGGTCTTCACCAACTTTTTATCTGCTAGGTTGAAATTAAATCTGATTTCACACGTGATGGCTCTTTTATCACTAACGTTATATTTTATTCTCGGGTCAGGGCAAAGTGCATGGAGACATTTAAAAGCATAAAGGATTAGGTAGCGTTCGTAACTATATAATAATCGTATACTATATAATTCCAAGGGTTGAAGTCTTTCCAAATAACTTAAGTGGTTCATACCTGCAATATATATTTTTAAGCTTCTTTTTACCTTTTCAATCTAATTCAACCCCCCTACGTTCATTGGCGCCCAGATAGGGGAAGCATATTTTAAATGAGGTTGGACAATAGACTTGTATAGAGTTTTCATAGTATATGCGTCTCTGGCTTTGAAAGGTCGATATATCAAGCCACAAGTTTGGTATACTTTGGTCACTTTCGATTGGATATGTTCTTCAAATTCACCGTTATTTTCTACTATTATTCCAAGGTCTTTAATGGGGCTTACTGATAAACTGGGTTCCAGGCGATTGTCGGTGTAAATTGACTTGTCTACTCCATTTTGGTTGTACGTCATGATTCGAAACTTATCCTCATTTAATTCCATGTTTTGAGAGTAGACCCGTTTGTATACAACTTCCAAGTCATTTTGCAGGTCTGTCTAGTTCTGTGAATTTCCTCCGAACATTAGCTTAGTAGCGTCAGCATAAGAAGATATTAGAGATTAGAGGGGCAGTCCGTGTAGAGGTGCAATGAATAATACGAACAAAATCGGACCCAGAATAGTTCCTTGAGGTACCCCAGATAAAACGTTTCGAGGGCAGCCTAAGCAGCCGTCAACTCGAACGGCATGTGTGCGTTTGGTGAGGAAATTCAAGAGTACATATTTCCTCCAACACCTACTTTACATAAACATTTTAGCAATAGAATATGATCCACTTTGTCAAATGCTTTAGCAAAGTCCAAGTACAATCTACACAATTGCTATGATGTACAGGGCTGCCACAAAGTGCGCCGGAACATAGAAATACAATTAGTTCTAAAACCATGTGAGATGCATTCATCAAACTTTTTTATGATGATGTTTGAACTGTCATCAACCTTTCTTATTAGTAAAATTATACATTTGGCCTCCTTTTGCTCAAACAATTTGACTGATATGTTTTGAAACTCCATTCACTGTGGCACGTTAGGCTGCGACAAAGTACGCCGGCAATTATAAATACAAATACTTTTTTTATGGTGATGTTAGAACAGCGATTAACCTTTCTTGTTTGTAAAATTATTCATTTGACCTCCTTTTGCACGGACAATTTGACTGATACGTTTTGAAACTCCATTCATCGTGGCAAGCACAGCTTTAATGGTGATATTTCCCAGGCAGCCTTTAATCCTCTTTCGAGTGCCTCCACATTTTTATATGATCTTTAACAGCGCTTTTCCTCCAAAAATTTGAGGCCAATCCAACTTGCCAATTTGAGCCACGGTGGATTTACAAGTACTGAAACCTATGTAGCAACCCTGTTGTCCCTCTATTACTGAATGAAAATGCTGAGTCAATTGTGTCACAGTGCTAAAGTGGGCACGAAAACCATGCTGCTGGTCAGGAATGCTACCTTTTATGTCAAGGTATTCGAGAAGCTTTGTCTTAACAAGCTTTTCCATAACTTTGGAAACATTCGACGTTAATGAGATTGGTCGATAATTCACAAGTTGATCCCCATTTCCTCCTTTATAAATGGAGACTATATGGGTATGTTTTAGTTGTCTGAGTACCCTCCCCTCTGACAAAGAACAGTTCATTAAATGTGTAAAAATTGGAGCGTAGACTAGTGATGTGCGTTTAAGGAGTTGTACCATTGCACCGTCAGATCCTGGAGAGCTTGAAGATTTCAAGGTTTCGATAGCTCCGACGACTTCCTTCTCGTCAATCAATACGTGTTTTAGAAATGATCTGTTGTCGCCAAAACAGGGGTCTTTAAGTCGGAGTTGAAAAGACCGACGAAAATTGATCACCAAGGATATTAGCTGCTTTGGTCGCATTGGAGACTTCTTCTCTATTCGGCAATCTAATTGGTCCTAAAAGGTCTTGGCCTTTCGCTTCGAGTTGGCATATGTGTAAAATGTTTTCGGGTTACATTAAACATCGCGAAATTCTTTCTTCTCACTCTGTACCGGATCCTTTTCAAACGAGTCCTTTTCAAAAAAAAGTCTATGGCTTCAATTTTTCTGCAGATATTTCGCTATGTGAACGAATGATCATTTAATTATTACAATCTTCTTGTCCGACATTCGTTTCTTGAGAAGTTTTGTCTGCATTTTGGTATAATGGTTTGATTTTCATTGTTCGACAAGATACGCAATTTTAGTTGGGCGCATACGTCTTCAAATGAAGATATCAGCAGATTCATGGCGACATCAATGTTAGACTCACGTTCCATTTTGGGAACTAGGCCAAGATTGGCAAAGCTTAAATTTATCAAGGGCCAGTGTTCTTCCTGGAACCAATACTTTGCTACTCCAGTGTTCAAAACTTTTTTTGCTATAGATTTTTGTTTACAAAGAAACGAGGTTTTCAAATTTTATTGATAGATATGATATATGATAAATATCATCAACAAGACAGCCCTAGGCGTTTAGGGGTGGTAAGCGGGAACAGGGTGGTAAGTAGGCTTCGGGGAGGGGTGGTAAGGCTCGTACTTGGCCTCTCCTTCGTATCTGACATCAGCCACATAACCGGAATAAGCATCGGCCACGTTGTAGCTCACAATTTGGGTGCGACCATCGGGAAGGGCCACACGGTACTCACCGTTGGTGGCATAGTTGTCACGATTCTCGTTTTGGGCAAAGTTGGCACCGGAGTAGTCATCAGCCACGGCATAACCGTATTGGTAGACGGGGGCGGTTTCATACTCATCACCATGACCATGAGCAGGAGCGGGGTGGTAAGGGGCGGGCTTGTAAGAGGGGGCAGGGTGGTATGGAGCGGGCTTGTAAGCAGGGGCGGGCTTGTAAGAAGGAGTGGGTTTGTAAGCGGGAGCAGGGTGATAAGGAGCGGGCTTATATGCGGGAGCTGGTTGGTAGGGAGCAGGTTTGTAAGAGGGGGTTGGGTGGTAGGCGGGGGTGCGGACCTCGTGGCTGGGAGCATGGGCAGCGGCAGTGTACTTCTCCTCATTGTAGGCCTGGTTAACTTCATTGGGCTGAGCAGAGGGTTGGCTCACCACATGGGCATGAGCACGACCATGGGGCTTGTGGATGGAGGAGTGGACAGCCGGGGCATTGCCATGCTTGATGGTTTGATGGCTGGATTGATCAGCGGCGGCCAAAGCCAAAGCGGAGATGATAGTAACAAAAACCTGAAATTTTGAAAGTCAATTGATCGGTTTCAGAAAGCGATTTATGACTGATTTTGTCCTTCTGTTGTACCTTCATGTTGATGACTGAATGAATGAACCAAAAGTGGATGCCATTGTCGTGAGTGGCTCCATTTTTATAGTTACGCTTTTGCGCGCACGCCCACTGTGTTTTGTACGCTATCATTGACTTGAGATAAAGATGCCTTTCGTCTGGCCAGCAGAAGAAGAAGTGGAGCCTGCTTAGATTTTTCATTTATTTGCTAACAAGTTTTGAATGGTGGGTGACTTGATGTCTTTAAATTTGCTCGTTTTTCATAGATGGTTTTTCTTTTAGAGCCCATGGACTAAAATTATTAATGGACAGAAAAAAAGAAACCTTTAAGTAAACACATGTAGTTTTTTTCGACCCCTTTATCGGTTATGCAGGTTTTTTTTCCTTGAACAAGTCAGGAAACTTAAAGCTCGTGGGGCAATCTTCTCACGAATTGCGAATGCCGAAACTTTAGAATGAATGACAATAAATATCTGTGGCAGCAATCAGCATCCTGCCATTTTCTAATTTGAGAATATTAAACCACGCTCTTCACCTTTTCCCAGTTGTATGACTTTTGCGTTTGTATTTGCTTTGCGTAGGTTATCATTAGCCCCTGCAAGTTTGGAGACAAAGATGGAACTTTTGACAAAAGAACTTAAAGCAAAAAGCAAGGAAGTACTAATGAATTGACCAAAAAGCACTCAATGACAAAGTTTGGAAGGGTTACAAAGTTTAATTTGCCTCTGTTAATTAATGTGCTTGTCATAAACCTGTGGGTCGATGTTCACCCGCAACGAGTTGAATAGAATCTTGCTAACTGACTTTATTTTTGACTAGTTCAGGTTTATAAAGGTGACCAAAAATTTTGATGAGCACGAGAATGTGCCCGGGACATAGCCAGTCAGCTGTCTGCGCCATGTTCTGTACTTTTTGGTGGATATTTCATCCACAAGGAGTTGAATAGAAACTTGATAGCTGATTTTATTTCTGATTAGATCCGACCTCCACCATAGGCATCTGTCCTCACAAAAGAATGGCTCTCCACACAGGGGGCTCATGGATCGGCCCAACGCACAGGGCTCGCCAATCAGCCCAACAGACAGGGCTTGTAGCTCGGTAAGCACTTGCCAGCTGTATGGCCCTCTGCCTTAACTGGCTCAATCTCCTCCCAAGGGAGAGTTTCATATGCTCAGTCACTTCCATGTTCCGCACTCATAGGTGGGTCTTCACCCACAAGAAGTCTGATGGAAGTTTTTTAAATGACTTTCTTTCTGGCTGGTATTAAACACATCAATTCATGTATAGATAAGCGATGAATTTGTTTCAACGAAGTCTCTCAACAAACTGGCATAGAGCGGTTTTGGCAAAGAAATCTTTTACTTTAATATTCAACCTCGGGTGGTTTACAGTCAATACTAAACACTGGAGATGCATCTACTGTTATGGGGATAATTAATTGTGATTATCTTCAAAACAGCCATCCAACGCATTCATCATCATTCATCATCTGGTCTATTTCTTGGACTCTGTTGAAAGCTTGATGGAATTTATTTCCCTTTTTTCCTCTTGAATCTTAAATTGTCTTGCTTTTATTTAGGAGCATAGTGGTTTCAAAGGTGCCTGCCGGATTGAAAACCAGGACTTCAAATATCAAATATCAAATAGAACTCAATGCGACACAAAGGTCCCATGTAGGTTTCGATTATGGTTAACACTTGGTTTGGCCAAAAAGAGAAATTCGTTTCACTACCGTTACTTGTCAAAAATGTAATGGCGCTACTCATTACAATTACTTTTCATAAAATTTTAGGTGACCAACATTTTAGTTTTTTTTGCCTCATCAAGACAATACTTTGCCAAATTAATGGGTTTCTTTATATTTCAAACAATCCAAAAATTTAAAGTTTTCTCATAGAGGAAGCAAGACCTAGAGAGTGCAATGCGAGCTAGCTAGACGGACTTGTTATCAGAGCGAATAAGTGGCAAATGTATGGCTGATAGGGTATGTTTTCTAATTGTAGAGTGGCTGCTTTCAATCGGCTGGAGGTGCATTGTTCCAGTTACCGATTCAATTGCAGTAAAAACCACAACAAACTCGAGTTTTGCTCTTCTATGGGTCTTTTTCTATATTTAGAACCTTGGGAGGCGAAAGGCATATATAAAAGGTCAAAAAAATAATATTCAAAGTGGGACTCTTGAATCCGGACAAAGTGAGTTGCCTTAAGAAAATTGCGTTACTGGTTTAATTTTGCTTCAACAAAAAAACTGGAACGTACGAAAACTGATTTGTTAACTTGGTTTCTATTTTTTCATGTTATATGAAACTGTCCGCAAAACTGATTATCTTTGACAGTATGTTTGATTAAACATCTTAAGTATTTTTCAAACATTTAGCGACTTTCAAAATACTTCAGTCGTGGATGGATATGGGGAGGGTTGAAAAATTAGGCGCAAAATAACCAAGCTAAAAGAAGATTTTGCTCTAAGTCAGATCATTCAGCCTTGTGCTTCCGTTATCAGGATAATTAAAACTATAAAATAAATTAAAACTTCTGTTATGATTACCTAATAGCTTCAAGTTTCCTCAGTTGCCAAGAGAGAAACGAAAACTTAAACGCCACTCTGGAGTGTGCAAAAAGGATCGAGTAAAGAGTATATTTTTGGTTTATGGGGGTCGTTACATTTATAACATTTTCAAATGTAATGGGATAACATGGTAACGGGAACCAATTACTGAGATTTTGCTACTTCTGCCCTGCAAGTAACGAACTATATGAGAACGATTTGCAATTGCACTCAACTTTTTCAACTTTACACTCTTAGACAAATATTTTGCGAATGGCTTTTGCAATTGTTGTAGAATATCATTGATAATGTGCCATGAACACATATACAAGTTGTGTCTAAAAAAAGAAAATTAGCCGAACCTCCATTATTGTTATTGGGGCCAAAAACAAGTATTGCCGAAAATATGGTGCTCCCGGTAGAAGTCGCATTTGTAACTAGAAACTATCTTAATCACCACGCGGGTAGAACTTCCGAAAACAGAGCTATCCAAAGTCGAACAAAAAATGGAGCTCGTAACTGTTAATGTTCAAAATATGATTTCATTGAAATCTATTGCAAAGAAATGGAGGGCTCAAGGGTAAAATATCCGTACCAGCAAGTTTCGAGACAAAAAGTTTCAATGACAAAGAGCCCCAAAACAAAAACTTTGGTAATTGATAGAATTTTATTTCCACAGAAACATCGAGCAAAGTTAGAATGATTGGAAATTGAAAGGATCTTTTTCCTTTGGAACACATAACATTCCTGTTCTTGGTTCGACTTCGGATATTTTTGTTTTAGACCTTCTTATTTCGGAAGGTTTTTTCATCCAACCATTATGTTTTACCCGAGTACGATGCTTTTTACCTTAATTATAACTAAATTGATATTTTTAGAGTTTTTGTAATTGAGACTTTTTCTGCGTTAAAACTTAATGAAATACGGAAGTATCATGAAAATTCATAAAATGATACTTAACCATTGTTAATTTTTACATATTTTTGGCATTGAGCGTGGTGTCCACGACACTGTCTTTAGTAAACTTGAAAAAAAATGTTCGTTTTCTTGTTAAACCAGGGACTCTAAAGAGAGGAAACGACACGGCTTTCCCCTGACCGCTAAGTTAGGCCATTGCGTCGAGTCAAGACACTAACTCTAGTATCAATAAAACAAGATTAAACGTACTATATAATACATTCAAGTATTTTTAATTAAATAATGATCTCCTTGATATAAACACCGTCCACATACTAAATATTTCTGAATTTATTTTGGAAGTTAGAAGAATAAATGAAATACCAATGAGCATCAAATCAATCCAAACCAAGGACACTAGAGCAAGGAAGCGCCACTTTTTTGTGATCATCAAACCTTTCCCGCCAACTTAGGCCTAAACTGATGATTCTAAATTTTTCTTATGTCCATTATTGGCATATATATTGTTCAAAGACTGTGGCTAATATCACTTTTGTAACCATTGATGGTAGGTGCTTCAAATAAGACGTTTAAATATCTTTAAAATGACTTATATTATGTCTTTAAGTATAATTACTCTAAAATAATAATTAGGTATTCTTAGTAAAGCAAGAATTGCTCTAAACACAATCAGTCAATATGTTTTTGTTAACAATATTGCTAAAAAAAACCCTTTTTTTAAGTCTAAAATTCAAATCTAGTGAACTACACTTTGGTCTTACTCTGTACACCTTATGTAAAATTCCTAATAAGTAGTAATTTAAAGTCTACTCAAAAACAACTCATCTATTTTTCATCAATGCCTGATGCTTTTTTCTCAAATGTGTGGATTAAACCTGAATATCAATTGTCCATTCCAGATATACTGATATGTTAATATCTATGTACAAGTACATTTTTGCCTATTTTATACATTTCCTTTCTTAATTGTCAGTGTAAGTTCCTCATGAATTAGTTCTTGTTCATTAATTGTTTCTGAGCAATTTTTGACCAATTCTTTATTGATTTTTAAAATAATTTTCTTGTTTTTGCTTTTCTTGATGTTCATGTTTATTTCATTTATTCTTTTGACTTTTAAAGCTAGAAAGCTCTTTAGAGTTCCATGTCCAAATCAATCAAATTGTCTTTCAAAGAAGTGAAATATTGCACAAAACTGGCTCAAAAAAACGCATAGATAGAAAATCAACAAGAACCATTTTAGAAATTGAAAAGGAACTTACACTCACACAATATAAAAGAAATGTATGGAATAGGCAATAAAAGTGCATGTACATAAATGTTTACATATTAGAACATTTGGGATGGACAATTGATAATTTTGTTTTAATCCTCACATTTGACGAAAAACATCAGGCATTGGTGAAAAATGAATGAGTTATCTCTTAGTAGAGTTTGCATTTCTACCTATTAAGAAGTTTGCATAAAAGGCAGATATTATCTATGGGGCACAGAGTAATACCAAAATAAAGGACATTAGATCTCAATTTGAACTGTGGACTCCAATAAATTGGTTTTTTTGCAAAAGCATCCAAAATAGTCAAATAAAACATGTGTCATATCTCTTAACATATATATTATTCCATAATTATGAAACAGCCAAATGAGTTTAGAGAACAATTTGTTGCTCAGAGCCACAGTATGTCTACTTTTGGATTGAGGGCCATTCCCAGAGTGAGAACCATTGTTTCATACCGTGTTCACCAAATTACTTGAAATTTGGTCAAGATGTTTCTTAGACAATTTTGCTTTAGTGTCCTTGGTTAAACATGAGCTTTCACTATCTTTGTGCGTATTCTTTTCCCATCTGTGATGCCAATGGAGACTTTTTGAAAAGTCAATGAAATTCAAAAATAAATCAACTTTCACAAAGATAATCACTTACAAAGAAAAAGAAACAATTGATGATGTAAAATATGGGCAATATAATCCAAATATCAAATATTCAGCTTTTTTACAGTGTAATATATACCGTTCTTGAGAAGTTGTGCGTACATTCATTGTTTTTGACATTTTAAATCTAATGTTAAAATCTAACTGATTTTACAAATTAAAAAAATTGAGAAAAAAGGGAAAAATAGTTGGAAAAACACGAAACACATAGTCCTAAGATTCTCAAACAATTAGTCGCTGTGTCGATGTCAACCTTTGGAGGAGGGGTGTGAGGAAACGTGAAAAATAACAATTGCAAAAAGTGAGGGGGCATTGGTGCACTAAACCTTGGCAAACGGGAATGTTGCAAGGTTCAGTATGTTAGAAAATACTTGAAGTTTCTGCCAATTATCATATTCAAAAGTTCACTTTCATCGAATAACAATGCACAAATGTCAAAATGTTTCTAAAACTGATAATCTTAAAAAGAAAGAATCAGAACATATTCAAAACGAACTTAACACCGAAGAAGAGTCTAAGTTTGGTTGGAAACAATGCAATTTGTGCGAACATTGGAAAAAAGGTGCTAAATCCACTGACCAGGAAACAGAAACAACTCTAAAACTATTATAAGTACAGCAGGAGCTGGTTAGAGCAGGTCTCTAAAACATATGAATCAACAGTTTTACAAAACGAGGATTTACAATCAGCTAAGGATGCCAAAGACCATTGGACTGCATTATTTTTACATTCAAAGCCTTGATGCACTCGATTAGTTTGAACAAGGAAGCTTGCTTCTTTTCTTTTACAAGGACCGGTTTTCAGAGGTATAAAGTTCTATCTCCGGCACGTAAAGGAAACCAAACACCACCATTAGAAATCTTACTTCATAGCGATGTGTTCACCAGTGGCCGGAATCTAAGTTTCCAGAAAATAGACATTCTCTAACGTCAATTTTGGCTTTGAATGGTTTCAAGGGAAAGTCATACCTTGAAAACTGGTTCTTGTATAAGAAAACTGTGTTTTGAATAGGGGCAGCGTTCTTTCCCGCAGTCTATTCAAGTTTGAATCTCAAAAAGTTGATCTGTCAAGACGTCTTGTATGCGTTCGCCATTTCTTCAAGGTGTCTTGAACTTTTCGACTTTCTTCAAGCCTCACTTTTATAAACTCCACGCAAAGAGGGCCCCTGCTATTGTATAAATAGCTATTCATTCTCGGAGGCCATTCTTTGTTTCATTTACTGTTTTCAAAAAATTCAGAGAACATCTTACTGATGTAATCAAATAAATTATCAGGTGAGGTTGCGACTAGGTTCCCAATTTACCATCTCAATGTTATATGTAACGAGTTGGAAGCTGCTAGTGCTTTTACTTTCCAAGTTTTCTGGCAAAATTTATTTGATCCTATTTCTAGAAAATAAGCATGTATTGATCTGCCATACGTTTATAAGTGAGATTTGAACGGTTAAAAAATCAATCAACCTTTACAAGTTAACGGGTTCGTCCAATTCGCTAAACTTCATTTTTGGGGGGATCAGATATTCCATACGCAGGGAAATTGAGAATTTCGAAAGCGCTACTGAAGAGCTAAAAAAATATGAGGCTCTAAATTGACAAGATGATTTTCTCGGGTTTAAAAAACCAGGAATTAGAGACGAACTCACAGATTTAAAAAAGACCTGGAAATGAAATGAGAATGTGTGTTGCCCACTTTGATGACATTCCACAAATCCCATCGGAATATCCTTCTAAACCTGCCTTGACGCACCCCAAGCTCTGGCTCTAAGAGGCTTTGGAATGGTTGAGAATAGGAGGGTCCGCTTTGTGGTCGAAAACTGGCAAGGAACCAAAGAAAGAGGCAATACGCTCTTCATAATTTGCTATAAAAACAATGAGACTGTTCGGAATATCATCCAGTTTTGGTTCAAGCATCTAAACATCAACATGAAGGTAAACTGAAATATTAGGCAACAAAGTTTGGATCCATGACACGAATAATCTATCCAAATGTGATTGTGGCTGTTCATCCTAATAAGACATTTCAAGCATTGATTTCAAACAAAAAAATGGACGAGAAAAGCAATTTATCCAACAAACAAGCTCGTAAAAAGAAATAATCTTATTAGAATGAAATATATTACAGGTGAATTGATGATGATCACTTGCAGAGAAATTCACCCCGATTGTCTGAAGATCGTCGAACAATTATTTTTCAAAACGAATACAAACGCAAGAAACACATCTTTTACGCATTCATCTTTTCAGGCTTTTATCGCTATCCTCTCTGCTTTGGCATTGGCAACCGCTGATCAATCCAGCCATCAAACCATCAAGCACGGCAATGCCCCGGCTGTCCACTCCTCCATCCACAAGCCCCATGGTCGTGCCCATGCCCGTGTGGTGAGCCAACCCTCCGCTCAACCCAATGAGGTCAACCAGGCCTACAACGAGGAGAAGTACACCGCCGCTGCCCACGCTCCCAGCCATGAGGTCCGCACTCCCGCCTACCACCCAACCCCCGCTTACAAACCTGCTCCCTACCACCCAGCTCCCGCTTACAAGCCCGCTCCTTACCACCCTGCCCCTTCTTACAAGCCCGCTCCTTACCACCCTGCCCCCTCTTACAAGCCCGCTCCTTACCACCCTGCCCCCTCTTACAAGCCCGCCCCTTACCACCCCGCTCCCGCTCATGGTCATGGTGATGAGTATGAGACCGCCCCTGTCTACCAATACGGTTATGCCGTGGCTGATGACTATTCCGGTGCCAACTTCGCCCAAAACGAGAACCGTGACAACTATGCCACCAACGGTGAGTACCGTGTGGCCCTTCCCGATGGTCGCACCCAAATTGTGAGCTACAACGTGGCCGATGCTTATTCCGGTTATGTGGCTGATGTCAGATACGAAGGAGAGGCCAAGTACGAGCCTTATCACCCATCCCCCAAGCCCGCTTACCACCCTGCTCCCGCTTACCACGCCTAAACACCTAAGCCTACCTTGATGATGCTATTTATCGCTAAGCATATTTATCAATAAAGCTTGCAACACCTATGATTCCAAAATTTTCTTAATAATGATTATTTGTAAAAGAAAAGGATATGCAGATGGCATTGATTATGTTTGTAACGATGTTCCTAAACTACAAGCTAGCTGGACTTTTACTACTTTCCTTTGAACGTTCCTGCTTCCTTTAATGCTACAAGAGCAAACTAAGCACAACGAAGCGCAAGAAAATGGCAGACGTCAAGATCACGTTGTCATGTTTCAAAACAGGGTGTGCCATATTAGCTTAATCGATCTTTCAACAACCCTGATCAGTAGACTGGTTTGTTTACATATTTGGAAACTTTGACAAAATTATTACGAATGATCATTTTCATCTTTTTGCTATTTTCTAGGTATAGGTGTGGTGTGGTGTGGTGTTATGGGTGTGGCCTTTTGTTTTACCTTTGTTAAGGTTTTACGTGGAGTAAAATCCCTGAAAATCTTGAATATAAAAGATCTAAAAGATCATTTCATTAGATTCTCACACAAGGATGGTGGTAAGTATAAAGACCACTCACCTACTTTTTCCTCGACCACTAAATGCTGGCCAACTCATAATGCCGTTCTCTTCATCGGGAATTTGTTGTGCTTATTTTGCAATGTCAAAAAACAGTTGCAACCACGNCTCGACCACTAAATGCTGGCCAACTCATAATGCCGTTCTCTTCATCGGGAATTTGTTGTGCTTATTTTGCAATGTCAAAAAACAGTTGCAACCACGTTTCAATAAAATAGAACTTCTTTGATTCCCTTAATGTCATCTATCCTTTCAAATGTTTCATAGCCAATGGCCGTTTTCAATTTCAAAGTCACCAAGGGTCTATTTTAGCCTAAGATAGGTTTCATATTCCTTAAAATTCATATGAAATACATATTTCTCTTACCTGAGTCATCTCAATGACGAAGGTCATTCTGTGCAGAGGGTACTGCACCGGTGTGAGGTCATTAATCATGAACCAGTGGAAAATATAATAAGAAAAAATTGCCAGAGGCATTTTGTTATCTTGAATTGTAGACGGATATTGTTATCAATTTGGCTGGTAGCATGCATGCTGCAAGTGAAATCTCTGAAAGAAGCGAATGTGTTTATGCTCTCTTTAGTGCCGCACCTAATACCTGAGGTGAGATCATGGATGAGGCATATCGTGAAATTGGGGCAACCGGTGGGCGGCGGGTGGAGGTTGTCACACTCACGTCCTATTAGGATGGAGTTTCACGAATAATGCCCCGCGGCTAGCCTTGTTCCCAAAGTTTTTCCCGCGAATGTTAGCTGTCCTGCCTTCTCAACCTGTTTATGAACTCTCAGAATGGTAGTGGGCTCATATTGAGCCAAGTTTATTTATTAAACAAGATCTTGTGACCTCATGTAGTATTTATTTGAAATAAAGTGACGGTTTAGGAGATAACAAATTTTTACCTCCGTTCGCAGTCCACATCTCTCGAATTCCGTGACTGTATATGCCGGTAACTCAACTGCAGCACTCACTCTTTTAATGCTAACTTTCCCAAACTGAAAACAGGGAGTTGAATTTGCTATACAAATTCGTTGGTAGATCAAATATTGTATAAAGTTTTACTGGAAAGTGTTGAGTATACGTAGTGCTCCTGCTCTCCCACACTTAATCTTATGTACTCGCAGCAATTCATTCAGTTCTATAAAAAGTACTAGAAACAAATCAGTCAGCAATTCATCTACTTCATGACTTGACATGGAACATTTTATGGTGTATTTTATTTTTTCTATGGACTATAACGTAAGATTTTTGTGTCCATTTGCCTTAGATTCTTAAACAAGGATAGTATTAAGTATAAAGACCACTTACCTACTTTTTCCTCGACCCTGATTTCAGGCCGCTTCAAAATATGATTTTCACTTAGTGTCTACATCAAAATTCATTCTTTGTTGATGTAAAGGGAGGATTATATTTGTGAAGTATCAATGCCAATGAATACATACACTCTTAGGGAAGAGATTATCAAAATAGTTTCCTAAACACAACAAAACCCCTTCTATTTTCTCGAAAACCCTCGGTTTTGGGTAATTTCATGGTCAAAATTCGTGAAAGTTTTTTTCGCCAAAATTGGCCAAAATATTTTAACCTAAAATGAGTTATCTTTCAGACCCCTAATTATTAGCTCTTAAATTTATCAACATTAAACCGAAAGAAATTCTTCATAATATCTACAATTGTGGTCATAATTATTCGCCGTCCTTCCTGTTTTAATCCCACGGTTAAGTATTGTTGTTACAAATGAATCAAGATGAAAAATGTTATTTGTTGAAGCTTTTAACACAAATATTCGGCATGTCTCCGATTTTTTCTTACTCTTACTCAGTAAATGAAAAAGATTAAAACCTCAGTGACTTCACATTTTTAACAGACTCAAGTCATTACCTGGCAAAAGTGAAAACTCACTTAATAATGAATACAACAAATACATACTTTATGCACACACTCCAGGTCAGTAGTAGTGAAATTAAACAACAAACTTACCAGTAATCCATACTTGTCTTCAAATAACCAATTATCATCCCAATTAATTTCAAAATGGTGTAATTGTAAGTAACAACTAACTTCTGTATTTCTGCCCTTCGCCGAATTACTTCAATCTCATTTGAGGTATACGAGGTTACTGGTACGAAAGCACTAAATTCTGACCAACTCATAATGCCGCCCTCTTCATCGGGAATTTGTTGTGCTTATTTTGCAATGTCAAAAAACAGTTGCAACCACATTTCAATAAAATAGATCTTCTTTGATTCCCTTTATGTAATCTTTCCTTTCAAATGTTTCATAGCCAATGGCCGTTTTCGATTTCAAAGTCACCAAGGGTCTGTCATATGCACCTATATTAGCTTAAGATGGGTTCTTTTAATCCAAAGCCTAAAACAACACATTTTTTAGAGAAAAAACAATTTCAGATTTTTGAATCCATGCACTTATAGAAAGAAATTTCATTACGAATCCAAAGAAACCACCAATATTGAAATTTTATGTCAAATTGAGTCAAACTGAGGGGAACAGAGTGGATTTGAAGTTTGGTCGAGTGGACTCATTAACATCTAACAAAAAGTCTACTCTACGCTTGGTTTGAGTACAATACAGAGTGTTCACTATTGTATAGCCTTGCTGGTATGTTCTGAGACATGCCTTGATGGCCTAGTTCATCTTCACTAGCAGATTTTGCGAAGTTTTTAATGGCACTCCCCTTTTTTGCAACTAAGGTGGGATCACACGTATGGTACAAATCTGTGGCGAACATAATCTTCAAAGCTAACAAAGCACTAACCAGGCCAACAAAAAATTGCCTCGAGCAATTGATACCTTTCCTCCTCAGAACCCAATTTGTATGAGTCCCACTTCACTAAGAGACTATTGGTATGGCTGTTCTCAACCATACTTTTGACAATTGCCTCGTACATCATTTTGCCTACGAATTCGATCTTTTTGGTTCCCTGGGCCATCAAAAACAACGTTTTTTTTTTCTTTTTACACTGTTTTAAGATTTTGATGTGATTGAGTAATTTTTCATTGGTTAGTAAAAGATTTAGCGAATGGCCCGTTTGATATTGTCAAACGTAGATTTGGGGGCGTCATTCCCCAAAGTTAACAGATCCGTAGGAGCGTCAGAGAAGTTTGAAGTGACGTGAGAGTGATTGTGGTGCAACGCCACTCCTCTAAACTTTACCAAACCTATAAAAGAGCCGCGGAAATAACCAAAGGTATCCAGTTTAGGCTCAAACATCCAAACATCAACATGAAGGTACGCAATACAGCAAGCAAACGAAAACGCATAATAATAAAACCCTTTGGAAATACTAACTAATTGTGTTTCATATTTAGGCTTTCGTCGCTGTCCTCTCCGTCTTGGCTTTGGCCGCCGCTGATCAATCCAGCCATCAAACTATCAAGCACGGCAATGCTCCGGCTGTCCACTCCTCCATCCACAAGCCCCATGGTGGCTCTCATGCCCATGTGGTGAGCCAACCCTCCGCTCAACCCAATGAGGTCAACCAGGCCTACAATGAGGAGAAGTACACCGCTGCTGCCCACGCTCCCAGCCATGAGGTCCGCACTCCCGCCTACCATCCAGCTCCCCACCACGCTCCTGTTCACCATGCTCCCGCTTACCATGCCGCTCCCGTTCACCATGCCCCTGCCTACCATGCTGCTCCCGTTCACCACGCCCCTGCCCCATACCACCCATCTCCTGTCCATCATGCCGCCCCTGTCCACCATGCCCCTGCTCCTTATCACCCTGCTCCCGCTCATGGTCATGCTCATGGTGATGAGTATGAGGCCGCCCCTGTCTACCAATACGGTTATGCCGTGGCTGATGATTACTCTGGATCCAACTTCGCCCAAAACGAGAACCGTGACAACTATGCCACCAACGGCGAATACCGTGTTGCCCTTCCCGATGGTCGCACCCAAATCGTGAGCTACAGTGTTGCCGATGCCTACTCCGGTTATGTGGCTGATGTCAGATACGAGGGAGAGGCCAAGTACGAGCCTTACCAACCCGCTCACAAGAACGCCTACCATCCTGCTCCTGCTCCTGCTTACAACGCCTAAGCTTCATGTTGATGATATTTATCTCTATCTATGACAATAAAGAAAGGCTAAACCTCTAAAATATGGGTTAGATGCGTTAGATGCGTTTTTGATTTAGAGTTGATGCACGATGTCAGCTTTATTGTGCCGCGACTTCGAGTGATCACGACCATGCAAACACAATGGACGAATCAGAAATGTATTGGCATGACGCAAAAAGCAGTTTCCTTTAAGAAAATCTACGGAACTGTTTTTTACTCAATTGCAAAGCAAGAAAGTTTTTTCCGTTAATTCTCCACCTTTCATCCTTTATGATACATATCAGTAAGATATAGACTCATAGGTTCTTTGGGTTTAGCCTAAAATGTCTTTTGCAAAAACTCGCAAATTCGGTTTTAAAACTATTTACAATTCGAACCAATTCTCTCGTTAAAGACCCAGGTTCACAATGTCAACATAACATCAAAATCAACAATAACTCACCGTGCTCATGCTTTCGAAACGGCCTTTTCATGAAAAGAACGAAAGACCAAAAGAAGTCAAATATTGATGTTTTCGTAGATATAATGCAACAAAGGGATTAAGGAGATCGGGTCGCTTTTAAAGTGATCTTGAGTAGAAGAAAATTCCAATGTATAATTTTCTTTAATTACACCTCAATCGACTCCTTGTATCTGGTAGCTACAAGTCGCAACCACCAAATCTAGTATCAAATTACTTCTCAAGCAAGTGGCTCAGTTCTTTCCTCTTCTTGTTACAGCTCATCTAACTGATCGCCCACCTGTGATTAGATGGATGTTTGACATTTCCAAGGAGATACAAAGCGCCAACTCCTCCACGAAGCACATAGATGAATTAATTTTCAAGTGGGGCCAAGCCTCCAAGACTAGTTCGTACTCTAGGGGAGGAGAATGGACGTACGCATCTCGAAGATGTCGAACAAAGGCAACTCAAGCGTTTCCAGCCGGCTTCCTTAGGTGCTTGCTCAAAGCGTCATTACAAGGGTGGGGACTTACCTGTCCAGGGTTCCTGTTCAATCGTTCAAGAAACAGAGAAAAATAATAACTACCAAGAAGCGAATTGGTCATCTGTTATGCCCTTTGATGAAAGATTCTAAATTTTGCCAAAGACAGTTGATGTGTTTCATTCCAGAAAAGTGGAAGGGACCCTGAATATTGCGTCAAATATGCGTAGAGGGAGATGAACCTTTCGGAAAGACTCCGGGGACAATGTACTATGGGCAACGTGATTGGCCTGAGGGCGTATTTGACTTACCCACCACTGGTTCAACGACGCAAATTCGATGCGCGCAGGCTCTTCGGAAGAAACACAGAAGCGGCATACAAGTACTAGCTCTAACTAAAAAAATGGCTAAGACGTGAATGGATGGCGCAAATTCTCCCCAACACATTTATTGACTCTTTCACGGCTCGACAAAAGTTGCAAATAACTATTTCTCGTTTTGTCTCTGCTTCATTGAATTTTAAAAAATAAAATCGATGCACTTGTCTCTTAATCACAAAATGAGCAGTTTTTAGGCGAATTGAATACACCATCATATGTCCTTTAATACTTAGTGTCCATCGAAACAATAAACAAGCATTAACGGGCGACAAAATTAGTTTTCGAAAGTCTTTTCATCAAACCATGGTCCTCTAAATCATTTCAATAAGTAAGGGATGGCAGGGTTCATCAATAGTTATGTTAAATAGCTATTAATACCAATTTATCAAGTAGTCTTGTAGTGTTCTAATAAGACTAAAAGGGTTTGAACTTAACTTGATGTCTGCACCATGTCAAAACATTGAAGAAATGGAAATGGTTGCACTTCTTTAGACAAGGAGCGCACCGTGTGCTGGAAATGTTAGCAAGCGAGCCAATGTTCAAGTAAGAAGTACAATTGGTTGCGAGTTGGGGAGGGGGGGAGCAAAAACCACGTGTCTCAAAGGAGTGTCAATGGATGGAAACATGCGTCACCGCCTGTTTCATGACAGAGAGTTAAGGGGCGATCATGACGGGCCAGACAAGAACAAACCAAAGGATATAAATTGGTTACGGTTTCACAGACAAGGTATCAGTTGAAGATAATCAACTATCACAACAACATCCAAAATCATCAACATGAAGGTAACACTTGAAGTGTTTTTCTTCTATTTGGGCTGATCTTTCCGATGGCGAGTGAACAAATAAGTGCAGTGACATAGTTACAGTAAAACCCCTACTTCATACGCAATTTCGTTCATTACACAAATGTATTCCTTCCAGGCTTTCGTCGCTGTCCTCTCCGTCTTGGCTTTGGCCGCCGCTGATCAATCCAGCCATCAAACCATCAAGCACGGCAATGCCCCGGCTGTCCACTCCTCCATCCACAAGCCCCATGGTGGCTCTCATGCCCATGTGGTGAGCCAACCCTCCGCTCAACCCAATGAGGTCAACCAGGCCTACAATGAGGAGAAGTACACCGCTGCTGCCCACGCTCCCAGCCATGAGGTCCGCACTCCCGCCTACCATCCAGCTCCCCACCACGCTCCTGTTCACCATGCTCCCGCTTACCATGCCGCTCCCGTTCACCATGCCCCTGCCTACCATGCTGCTCCCGTTCACCACGCCCCTGCCCCATACCACCCATCTCCTGTCCATCATGCCGCCCCTGTCCACCATGCCCCTGCTCCTTATCACCCTGCTCCCGCTCATGGTCATGCTCATGGTGATGAGTATGAGGCCGCCCCTGTCTACCAATACGGTTATGCCGTGGCTGATGATTACTCTGGATCCAACTTCGCCCAAAACGAGAACCGTGACAACTATGCCACCAACGGCGAATACCGTGTTGCCCTTCCCGATGGTCGCACCCAAATCGTGAGCTACAGTGTTGCCGATGCCTACTCCGGTTATGTGGCTGATGTCAGATACGAGGGAGAGGCCAAGTACGAGCCTTACCAACCCGCTCACAAGAACGCCTACCATCCTGCTCCTGCTCCTGCTTACAACGCCTAAACTTCATGTTGATGAACTATTTATTGATATTATTTTTTATTGATAAATACAAATGGAATCCTCAGACAAAAAAATGACAAATCTAAGAAAGTTGGGACTGTACAGTGCGCAGAGAAGGTACGAGAGGTATCTGATACTGTACGTCTTCAAAATCATCCATGAGCTTTGTCACAACCCAGGATTTAGGGTCAATTCTAATAACCGTAGAGGCTTAATGTGCATTTTGCGAGCATCTTCAAGCCCTCGAGAATCCAGGCTAGTTAAAACAATGAAGTCCATTTCTCTTCCTTCTCGGGCTCCTTCATTGTTTAACTTGCTTCCCTCTAATATTCGTAGGGCTTATGTTGGCCTTGTTGATCCGGTTGCATATTTCAAGTCAGACTTGGACAAATTTTTAGATAGCATTCCTGATCAACCCCACATTCAAGGACTGCCTCGGTCTGCCAACTCATATTCGTTGGTAGGCCAAATATCATATAAAAATTGAAAGGCAATAAATAGACGAATTGTAACATTTCATTTTAATAGTAATGGAGATTACATTCCCTGTAGCGGTTAGAAAAGCCCGTGAAAAACTAAACCAAAAAGAAATATTTTGGCAGAAACAAGGCTTTCGAACGCTTCCTTGAAAGAACATCAACAGATGAAAGGCAAGCAGGTTAACCATTGGTTGAATTGTAGAGTATGTCATTTTGCCCTGTTGTCACATTGAAGTGTTGATTTCTGGAGTGCCTTTTCAATCGCATTTTTTACTTTTTACTCGGCTTGAGCCTACCTACAATATTACTTTGCAAGTCAAACTGGGGCCCATAAACCAGAGCCAAATCGTTTATGAAATGATTCTCGCCAGTTTTTATCACAATCGACATGGTTGGTTCATGGTAACAAGGTACTTACCATGAATATTAGTTCACAATAGAAGTTGGTGGATGTTTCGCCGACTAGCCAAAAGAGGGTATAAAAGATGATTAAAACAAAAATAAATTGGCCTCAGAAATGGCTAGATTTTGTCCATAAAATGTCAAATTTCTTCACCATTACAGAATATTTTTCAACCATTTAGCACATAATCTTAAATAAATTCCGACCCTGCAGGCCCTACAAAATGTGGACTACATAATGTCAGACACTCAAACGTTGAGTAACGATCAAATTCAGGAAATTTTGCACAAGTTCAGGCCTTCCACAAGTTTAAATTTGTCATGAATTTTAATACAAAAGGAAGAAAAATGGGAAATGGGGAAGGGTTATTAATTGGTAGCAAGTTTCATGGTAATTAATAGATGATGGGGTGCGCTAATATTCATTCAAATGTTTGTCCACGAACTCGTTGGACTGAAAAGAATCAAGTGCGAGAGCCGAGAGGTCGTACTTGTTTGAGACTCAGAGTGTAAATCTACCCACTCCCTATATCCATCGTTCACGGCATGCGGCGCGTGTTTTGCCCACACTTGATACTTTAGGGGTGTAATTTGCATGTACAAGCGGATGATCCAAGATTGAAATAAAAGGTGAAACTTCAAAGGATGCCTGCCGAATTGATGATTGAATAAAAGAAACCTCTTTTGACTGCTGAGAACACATGCGGCAGCCGGTGCTAGCGAGACTCATCCCTTCCGTATCAGAGCACTTACAGTTCTCGCAGTTCCAAATCTCTAGTGATGCAACCATAAGATCCAGTGAAAGTTTGGTTTGGGCGGCCCTCAATCATAAGGCGGTTAGATGAAAAAATGCAAGATCTGGGACATCGTCATGGAACTGCCACACCTTGTGGGAGCTTCAATCAGGGGATTTCATGGGGCACAACTTCATTGTATGTGACGAGTTCCGTTGCTGTTCATAGCAAAAAAGTTAAAAATTGGAATCAATGGTTTTGGGATCTACAGTAGAAACAATCTATTCTTGGGTTACTGAGAGTAATATGGCCTCGAACGGAATGAAATTCCGCTCAATGACCTTCGGGTCAACTCCTTTGAATACTCCACTCGTAGATAATGGAGGTAAAGATATTGAGCCGGTCTCATTTCTGAAAGATTTCGGTGTAGTCCTCCAAAATAATGGAAAGTTCGATGAGCATATCCAGTTGAAGGTGGGTAAAACTTTGCAAATGAGTGCTAGATATATCGCACGTTTAAGTCCAGAGATAGCATCACGATGCTAACTCTGTACAGGTCGATTGTTCAGCCACATCTTGAATATGTTTCACCCATTTGGGCTCCAATGAGTTCAGCAGGTTTGCAAAAGGGCGAGCAAGTCCAAAGATGTTTCACTAGGAACATCACAGGAATGAGAGAGCTCTCGTATTGGGAAAGGTTAGAACGGTTGGGATTGTACAGTACTCAGAGAAGGTACGAAAGGTATCTGATATTGTACGTTTTCAAAAGTATCCATGAGCTTTGTCCCAACCCAGGTTTTAGGGTCAATTCTAGTGACCGTAGAGGCTTAATGTGCGTTTTGAGAGCACCTTCAAGTCTTCGAGAATCCAGGCTAGTTCGAACAATGAAGTCCACATCTCTTCTTTCTCGGGCTCCTTCATTGTTTAATTTGCTTCCCTCTGATATTCGTAGGGAATACGTAGGCCTTGTTGATCCGGTAGCATCTTTCAAGTCAGACTTGGACAAATTTTTAGATAGCATTCCAGATCAACCCTACATTCAAGGACTAGCTCGGTCTGCCAACTCAAATTCGTTGGTAGACCAAATATCATATAAAAATTGAAAGGTAATAAATAGACGAATTATAATCTTTCATTTTAATAGTACTGGGGATTACATTCCCTGTAGCGGTTAGAAAAGCCCGTGAATAAAAGAAGAAAAAAAATGTATTTCATGTTCCAACGTCTTGCCCGAATCTTAAAAGATTTCCACAATTTGTTTCTGGATGCTCTTGCCCTCGTTTGCCGATGGCACCAGAACTTATCCGCTCCAAATCACACCTCTAAAATCGACGAAATCCACATTCTGTGCCTCTTTTTCTTGTTGTGGCTCTCGAGGACCTGGTACGGGGTGGAGTCACTTAAATCAATCAGTGCTTAAACGTTTCAGGAAGGCAATGATGTGAATAGTTTTGGTTTTCAAAACCTGTAGACATTTCACCGGCTCAAAGCATCAACAAACAAAGACTTGTAAAGTGTTTGGATTCGGGCAAGGCTTTGCTCAATAATGTTTTCAAAAACTCTGTATTTTATTTTTTGGCAGGATTCAGCTTGGGCCTCCCATGCAGAGCACGTAGTCTTGTACTTAACTCCCCTTAGTAAGGGCTTGCATCCACTTTGATTTGTACACAAGCTCTTGAACGTGGCCAAACTTACTTAAATATATTTCATATTATGGCAAATTAAATCAACTCATACAGGAATAGCTATGAGCTGCACCAATGATGACACGGCAACGTGGCTTTGGCTCAATGCCTGGTTTATTTCCCAATCTGGCTCTAACGGCCAAAAACTTCTCATTTTGTGATTTTCCTGATCTAACTTTCTGCCCCACCCCCGCAATTGACAACGGATCTCTGCTTGGGTTGCGCATGCCCAAGTTCAAAAGATTTGGCCAAATATTTTTTTTTTTGGTTTGGTTTTTCACGGGTACAGGGAATGTAATCCCCAGTACTATTAAAATGAAAGATTATAATTCGTCTATTTATTACCTTTCAATTTTTATATGATATTTGGTCTACCAACGAATTTGAGTTGGCAGACCGAGCTAATCCTTGAATGTAGGGTTGATCTGGAATGCTATCTAAAAATTTGTCCAAGTCTGACTTGAAAGATGCTACCGGATCAACAAGGCCTACGTATTCCCTACGAATATCAGAGGGAAGCAAATTAAACAATGAAGGAGCCCGAGAAAGAAGAGATGTGGACTTCATTGTTCGAACTAGCCTGGATTCTCGAAGACTTGAAGGTGCTCCCAAAACGCACATTAAGCCTCTACGGTCACTAGAATTGACCCTAAACCCTGGGTTGGGACAAAGCTCATGGATACTTTTGAAAACGTACAATATCAGATACCTTTCGTACCTTCTCTGAGTACTGTACAATCCCAACCGTTCTAACCTTTCCCAATACGAGAGCTCTCTCATTCCTGTGATGTTCCTAGTGAAACATCTTTGGACTTGCTCGACCTTTTGCAAACCTGCTGAACTCATTGGAGCCCAAATGGGTGAGGCGTATTCAAGATGTGGCTGGACAATCGACTTGTACAGAGTTAGCATCGTGATGCTATCTCTGGACTTAAACGTGCGATATATCCAACCACACATTTGAAAAGCCTTACCCACCTTCAGCTGGATATGCTCATCGAACTTTCCATTATTTTGGAGGACTACACCTAGATCTTTCATAGATGAGACCTGCTCAATATCTTTACCTCCATTATCTACGAGTGGAGTATTTAAAGGAGTTGACCCAAATGTCATTGAGCGGAATTTCATTCCGTTCAGGGCCATATTACTCTCAGTTACCCAAGAGTAGATTCGATTTAAGTCCTTTGCAAGGCTACTGGAATCTTGGCCATTCCTACCAGAAACTAACTTTGTATCGTCAGCATAAGAAGAGAAACTGGCAGTGATACTAAGCTTTTGAAGCGGGGCAACGAATATTATAAACAATATGCTGATAGAAAAAGTAGTAATTAGGTCTTACCTTATCAATCTCAACAGACTATCGTTAGAGCAATGAGCTTTTGCTTCTGAACTCAGTGGGATTGAAAACACATTGGAGAACTGATCTCCAAGCATGTTAGCCATAGCCTCTACATTACTAATGGCTTCCCCATCAACCTCAAAAGGCCCAACAAAGTGATTCATTTTTCTCTTAGAGTTCGCATAAGAGAAAAAAGCCTTGGGAGGCAAATCCAGAACGTTATTCGCCCTGGTGGCTTCACCAATGTGCTGGGAGAAATTACGCAAGATCGCAAATTCTTCCAGCTTTTCAAACGACTGACATGTACCCATCGGGACTGGCCTCCCACTCTACGACGCTAGCCGGAAAGTTAAAGTCCCCTACAAAGAAAACTTTCAAGCAATCTGCCTGATCCAACTCTTTTCCAGTGAATTGGAGAGATGACATAAAGGAGCTCACTGAACAAGAAGGGGGTCTATACATTGTTACAATAGACAGGTCATTTTTTTATCTCGGATATGGCAAACTAAGACCTCTACTTCTCCATTCGAAATTTGTACATGACTAATGTGCAAATCATTCCTAACATATAGCACGGACTTCTAAAAAAGAGATGGACTCCGCTCAGTCACAGATTCTCTTTCTTGGATGACCCACAAGGGAGAAACAACAAAGTAGCAACGCCAATTCAGCCTGTATTATGTCTTAAGGCTGGTTTTGTCTTGGCTTGATCGGCTGGGTCAAAAGTTTGGCATTAAGTGGCGAAATGGGCTGGAATTTTCGACTCGTCCTACTTGCCTTGAAATTGCTCATTCAGGGCTTCTCTTTTCAAATGAGGAGGCTAATGATAAGGTTTAATATATACACTTCATTGAAGGAAAGCCACCAAGTGTCAAATATTTTGAACTGCATTATTGTGGAAATGCTTGTTATTATTTTCAACTTCATTTCATGGTTAAACCATGTCCATGACCAATGACAAAATTCCAATAAAAATTCAAGCTGGCTTTGGCTATCAAATCTGTTTGAACCCTGGTTGCGCTCGAGTCAAGAAGTGACCAGGACGGCAAAAAATTCGCCTGAACTCAGGTATTTCACTAATCTACGTTAATTGAGTGTCAAAATAACATCATTGTTGACCTTATTTTGTCCAGAGCACCCTGGACATGATTATCTATGATTCAATGAAGCTGTTCTTGAAGTGTTTTCAACACGAGGGTATTTCCCATTGACATTGTGGTCAAATGTGAATTTCACCTTCAATTGCCCAATTCCAATATGGCGAAATCACCAATGTTGTGTCCATAGGGAAATTCTGGAGGCAAAAATCACCATGAAGAGGTAAGAAAGAATGAGCAAGTAGTGACACTTCTGGTACTTGATGTTCTAAACACTCATTTAAGTCTAATTGAAAGTGTCAGAAACATGTGCATATCTCTTGTTTTCGACCAAAGTTTCAGTTTGTCAATGCATAACTAATAGAGTGACGTGATATGAAGCCAAAGCAAAAACCTTTGAAAACATTTGGAATTCCTCAAAAATCAGTTCATTTTGAAAATCAGTTCATTTTGAAAATCAGTTCATTTTGAAATTCAGCAAGAGTTATCATACCAATCCAAAAATTTGATATGCTCACTTCTTAAAATGGAATGATGAAGCTTGGGTTTGTGGCAAAGTCACCCAAATATCTGATAAGAGATCCTTGCAATAATTAAAGTCTAAACATTTGTCATAGTTAACTATCACCTCTATTAACTCTAAACAACTATACTAAACCAATCGATCTTAGTCCTTTACAATATGTTCTGCAGGAATCACTGTCTCATCCTAGAATAAGAATAAGAAAAACTTTTTAGTACTCTCTTTAACACCACTAAAGTGAATGCCTAAAATCAGAAATATGAAGAATTGGGCCTCAATTTGCCTTGACCATTGAAACGCATTATGAATTGCACAATACCAAAAAAAGAAAATTGTCTTTCAGTAAAAGTTATTAAAGCAGATTTCCCTACCTGTTTGAAGTCCTAGTTGTTTCAAAAGATATACAAATCGGTTTTAACATGCCACTCATACTTTGTGAAGTACATGATGGGAATCAAGTTCTTCAATCCAACTCTCAACTCTTATTTATTCAAATTACAGCTATTCAATTTTTGTTTCTTTAAGTTGCTCCCAGACCTCTCAACAAGCCTGGAAGATTTACATACTTGTTTTTGCTAAAATATATCAGTGTATGTCAAAGACAACCAAAGTTACTGATTGTTAATGTTTGTTTAGGAGAATTGCAACAATGAGGTCTTTGCAAATCCCTATAATCAAGCATTATCCAAGGACAAAGTAAACAAATTCTTAAGTAGCATTCCAGATCAACCCTACATTCCAGGCCTAGCTCGGTCTGCCAACTCAAACTCGTTGGTAGACCAAATAACATGCAAAGATTGAAAGGTAATGGATAGATGAATATAACCTTTCATTTCAATAGCAC
>NC_081446.1:13939046-13956993 GCF_007210705.1 Tigriopus californicus
TCATGAACTTGCTGTCATAGTTTAACACCATGCTGTTTCCAATTCAATTCAACATAAAATGTTTTCTACTGAGGAAGACTACATGTGGAAACTGAGAAGCTCATTTTCAATTCATTTACAATTTTGTATGACAGAGTTGCTTTGGATCATTTAGATTTGATTGTAATATCCAAGTGGAAGGGTCAAGTTATTTTTGAAAGTTTCATATTGATTTAAGATAATGTAACTAGAAGCTCATTTTTGGGTAGAGATGAAAGAAGACTTTTGCAAATATCATACTACATTAGGTATTACGTCTTGCTTTTACAATTGGCAATAAGTGCCCATTGAAACCTATATCTTGGGTTTGTCAAGGGAGGAGAGTTTTACTAACACTACTGGAATTTGCATTCTTAGCTTTAAAGAAGAATTAATGATAGAAAATTAGGAACTAAAAATAGGGCAATTGTCTACATTATTGGTAACTATTGATATTTTTGTATTTTCCATGAAGAAAGAAGCACTGAAAATGATGTCAAGGGTGCTCTTTCAAACAAACAGAGAGATCGCCTCTTTCCCCTCTATGGGTCACCTTCTTTTTGCCGTGCGCCATCCAGATCTTCTTGAAATCTATGCATATAGACATACACCCCCCATGTGGGAATATGGGATTATCAGGGCGTATCCTATCTCAACAAACTAAGTTGAAACCAGGTAGGAGGAGAGGGAGGGAGGAAGCTAAGTGGGTCAAGGAAGGGGGCTGGGGTGAGATTAGGTTTAGGAATAGGGTCAGCTCTAAAACTACGAAACTGAGCTATCCTATTTCTCGCCTTTCTTTGCCTCCCTTCTACGTGACGGAGATACACTGTACATTAAAGCATGTCAAAAGTCTCATGGACTGACGGCACATGCACGGGAAAAAAGGACAATTTATCTATCTACCTTTGAACATCCCTTCTTCCTATTGTATTTCTCAAGGCCGAACTTGAGAAGTTTTTGATACCATTTAGGGTGGTTCCGTTAAATAGGACAGACTGTTTTCTCAACAACTGTCTTTTCATGCTCTATTTCATGAGGAGCTACTACTTCAACCTCTACGACCTAGTGAGAGGATTCTTGCCTTGTTCACGTTGCCTCTTAGACCACTCGGTTACACCAGCTCCTTAAAAAGGTTACTTTCGGCTCTGGGGTTCGATTCCACAACACCTAGGAGAGGATTTCATGCCTTAAACTCGCTGCCTCTTGGACCGCTCGGCTACACCATCCGGAGTGAAAAAAAATCCGAATTTTTTCCATTTTTAGATGCATAACGACGTTAAAAATGAAAATAAATCTTAGCATATGATTGTTGAAACGATATATAACTCAAAAGACGCTACAATTCTTGAAACTTTATCTTGATTTCCAAAGAAGCTATCAAGGATAGTTTCAATGTCTTAACCACAGTTTTTTTCTTATTTCCGTTTGAGTGAGTCTATTCTAACCAATGACATTGCAACGTCAATTTCTTTGGATGTAGGGGGTTCCTGAGCTGTCTACAACGACATCTTTGGACGATCATCTTGGGCTTTGAAAATAGCTTCCTTGCTGTGACTGAAAGTTTGTTTTGTTTTGGAGGCATATTGAAACTCCGGACAAAGCTGAATTCGGCATGATTGGCAGCCAAATGAGCAGGCACTGTGATCAATTTTCGTCCGTGTTCTAAGATCAAATTGACAAGACTAGTTAATCTTTTTAAATAGTTCAATTAACAAGCTAAATTGGTTGTGGTGTGTAATCAGAAATGAAAGTCTTTTACAACAAAAAAGTGCATAAAAGTTTATATATATTATATATATATCCGGAGGGAGACGATGCTTTAAGCCGAGTCAATTTGTATAAAAACTAAGAATAAATCGGGTCTTTGAGAAAATGACGATATAAGCAGGTTCCACTGTATGACTCTTCAAAGCACAATTTTTTAAAATTTGTTTGCTTTCCATGTGGGACTCATCTGAACTCTTTGTTTTGGAACGGAATTGAAGGTTTAAAATTTCACCGCAATGGTGCGCAGAACTCACTGAAGTACTCTTTAATTTCCACCACCTCTTAGACCTCTTGGTAACACCAACTCCTTAGCGCTGTTTTCAATGATATGCTGTTCACATTTGCCACTGTCTTTTAGGATCATCATCATAAGATTCTTGATTGAGCTAACTGGTTGGATCGAGTTGTGGTAACTATCAATGTAAATATGGGTGTTTGTACCAACTTGGTCGTACGTCATAATACAGAAGTTATCGCCATTTAGTTCCATATTCTTCGCTTTCAACCATTCATATATTATGTCTTAGTTGCTTTGCACCTCTGTCCAATTCGTTGAATTTCAACGATAGGTTTGCTTGGTGTCGTCAGTGAAAGAGGAGATTGAAGACTTGAGGGATATTCATGCTGCGGTATGATGGTGAGTATGAAGGTTATTGAGCGTAAGATAGTAACTTGTGGAACTCCAGGTAACACCTGGCAAGAAGTGCAAGACAAGCAGCCTTCAACTCTAGAAACATGGTTATGGTTGGTCAGGAGCTCTTTGACCCAAGAATACATATTTCCTCTATCAAATTAGCTTAGACAATTTAGAAGTCCAATGTGATGTACTTTGTTAATGGCTTTAGTAAAGTCCAAGCAATTTACACAAATGAAATATCATTGAACCTTGTAGGGGTGAACATAATTCATCAAGCTTTATTTAATATGTACTTGTATAAATAAATATCATCAACAGGACAAGCTTAGGCGTGGTAACCGGGAGCAGGAGCAGGGTGGTAGGCGTTCTTGTGAGCAGGTTGGTCAGGCTCGTACTTGGCCTCTCCCTCGTATCTGACATCAGCCACATATCCGGAATAAGCATCGGCAACACTGTAGCTCACGATTTGGGTGCGACCATCGGGAAGGGCCACACGGTATTCGCCGTTGGTGGCGTAATTGTCACGATTCTCGTTTTGAGCAAAGTTGGATCCGGAGTAATCATCAGCCACGGCATAACCGTATTGGTAGGCGGGGGCGGTCTCATACTCATCACCGTGACCATGAGCGGGAGCGGGGTGATAAGGGGCGGGCTTGTAAGCGGGAGCGGGGTGGTAAGGAGCTGGTTTGTAAGCTGGAGTGGGCTTGTAAGAGGGTGTTGGGTGATATGGAGTGGGCTTATAGGTGGGAGTCGGGTGGTGAACGGGGACGGGTTTATAAGCCGGAGTTGGGTGATAAGGGTTGGGTTTATAAGCGGGAGTTGGGTGATAAGGGGTGGGTTTATAAGCGGGAGTTGGGTGATAAGGGGCAGGTTTATAAGCGGGAGTTGGCTGATAAGGGGTGGGTTTGTAAGCGGGGGTTGGGCGATAAATTGGAGCGGGCTTATATGTGGGAGCTGGGTGATAAGGAGTTGGCTTGTAAGCAATGGTTGGGTGGTAGGCGGGGGTGCGGACCTCATGGCTGGGAGCGTGTGCAGCGGCAGTGTACTTCTCCTCGTTGTAGGGCTGGTTGACCTCATTGGGTAGAGCGGAGGGTTGGCTCACCACATGGGCATGAGAGCCACCATGGGGCTTGTGGATGGAGGAGTGGACAGCCGGGGCATTGCCGTGCTTGATGGTTTGATGGCTGGATTGATTAGCGGTGGCCAAAGCCAAGATGGAGAGGACAGCAACGAAAGTCTAAAATAAGAAGAACATGCTGCAGTTTTTTGCCAAAAGAAGTTTTACAAAGAAGTTTGACCACACATTTTACTTTAGATGTTTCTTAATTCTCTTTGATGGGGTTCAGCGAAGATTGAATGAAGTAATATAAGATGATTATCATTGCATGTAGTAGAATCCTCCCTCTTTGAAGGTTTGTTTGTGATCATTCATTCTTGCTTACCTTCATGTTGATGCTTAGATGCTTGAACCAAATCTGGATGATTTTGAAAACGCATTCGCCTCTTTTATAGTCCAATAATCGGTCCCTTGTCAATATTCAACCACGTCTGATTCAACAATATGTGTGATGTCCCCTTTGGTATAAAACCGCATTTTGTCCAAAGAACGCACCCTCTTGTCTCTTTACCGTATTTCGACGGCCTGAATTATAGGAGCGTCAAACCAAGCTTTTAAGTGAGATATCAAAATTGAAATGTTTAGGTGCTATGCTATTATTGCATTGGTTTCCCTCTGCATAATGTACAATTATGATTATGAGTTTTTTTTCGAATCTGGGTCATACGAATGACGAGAATGTGTGTTCATTAGACAGGGTGATTATAATTTTTTTGCTAAGGAAAAACGTAACAACTTTTGTGGCATAAACAGTTTTGAAAGTAGATCATATTAGTAAATTAAATCACTTGAAATGAAGGAATCAGCGTCTCCTCAATGGATTTTTATGGGAAACGTAACTTATCATACTCACAAGATCTATTGATTGTGTTTTCAAAAACAAGTATCTTGGTATAGGTTTCCAGTAGATTTATATATTGATCAGAGCTGATTTTATTGATGTATTGTTCACCAAAGTTGGTCCTTGTATTGCTTTAACAAAGAAAAAGTGCAGCTAAACATATTGGCATTTGAGTCAGCTCATTTGAGGTGTTGTGAGTTTTGCCGTTTAGAGAGAGTATTGGAAAATTTTCCTCAAGACTGTTTCCCAAAAATTTTGATACTTCATTGAAAATCGGCCTTATCGGAACATTTTGCCGAAATGCCGATTGTTTCCTCAAATTTGACTTCGAAAATGACCGCCTTACCTACAAAGCTTCTTATATTAGCTCATAGAAATTTGATTGAGGCTTTTATTTTCCAAAATTGACAGATCAATAAATGAAATTAAATTGGTAGTAAAATGAGTCAAAATTCTGTAAATTGGATTAATATTGAAGTTTTAAAATTAGTTCCCCTCTCAGCCAATTTGGATAGTGTTTTTCAAGTTGGAAATTATAGCAATGATATCATTAAGCAAGATGTTAAAAAGCAATGAACAAGGTTGCAAGTACAAAATCGAGAAGACACACTAGTGAGAGGTAATTATTTTGGAGACTTCCTTAGCGCTTATAGTGTGAAATCCCATCGCGTATCTGATCCACCAACGAATTAAAGTTGATGCGTCTGGATACCCCTTGAATTTAGGGTTGATTTAGAATATTGGTGAAGAACTTGTCCAAGTCTGACAGAAATCCTGCTAAGGGATCAACACCCACCTATTCCTTGCGAATATTTGTGGGAAGCAAATTGTACAAAGAAAGAGCCCGAGAAAGAAGAGAGGACTTGATATGGGCTAATTCAAAGGCTTTCAGGTACTCTCAAAAGGCGCACTAAACCTATATGGCATTGTCGTGAACTACTTTCTGCATTTAATAAGGATTGCCCTGACCTGCTCGCTCCTCAAGAATAAATCGATTGAAATGCGAAACTTGCGTGTTGCTCACCGAGCGAAATCCGACGTTTTCTTGTTCATCCTTCCAGCCACGCCCATTGGATCACCACCCACCCACTCCCACAATTGCTATCCCAGTTGGCCTTTTCGGCCGCTCTCGTACTTCGAAGGGTTGGGTGTGAAATTTTTCGATGACGCCAACTTAAAAACGTCTATTGTGTTCTTGATCAGGAAGAAAAAGCTGATAAAGCGCCCTCTCAGTGAGCATGCATTTGACTAGGCGGTAACGCATTGCTCAAAAAGTCTTCTAGCGAGGTCTTGTTGAGTGTTCCTCTCCAGGCCTAACAGCCTCGATGGGTAGGAAGAATCAAGAATTGGGGGGGGGTCGAAAATTTCTGGGAGGAATGGCTGTGCTGGGGTCTAGAGAAGAGAAAGTTGAAAAGTAGAGACTTCAGATGTTAATGTGGCTTTACTCCCCATCTTTTCTTGAAGGCAACATCCGTCTTGGATTCCGTTAAGGGCTGAAAAGGGGGGTTGATTTCTTCTTGGCAGCCCTTCACCCCCTCCACTACTGTTTCTGATGGTGTTGTAAACAGTTTTTGACAATGGATGAGGAAGTTATTAACGGGAATCTCCTATTTAGTGGCAGGCTTGTTTGCATATTTGTACAAGCCCGTAATCCACGACGAAACCTATCTACTTCCAACCTTTGGTGGACTGATTGGCGCTCCTCAGAGACATATTTCTCCCAAGTCTGGTGTTTTGCTCGTTTTGGCACAGTGCTGTTTTTGGAGCATTTGACCCCTGGGCCCCCATTGGTATGGGTTGAACCAAGGGGTCTTCTTGAGTCCTTCTCTCTTTCTCCTCCGCACTGATGCGGACCCTTTGAATGCTTGTTAAATGCCTTGGGCCATTGCAGCTGCGTTGGCCACGGTTCTGATGTTGATGGATAGTTGCAAGGCCTCAAGTTCAGCCTCATTTTTGCACATTGACCCGGTACCTCCCATTTCGAGTCACGCTGCATGGTAGTAGGCAGGCGCAAAATTCTTAGGTCAGGAAGTGTAAAAGGGTAACTTGGTAATTAGTACCCCGACTTGCGTTCCTGCATCTACTTTCGACCAGAGAACAGTTCGTGGAAGGACAAGTGAGAGGTGAAGTGTATATACACATCCAAACATCTTAAATCGCCAACTTAACGTTTATTCCCATTCTGTTTGTAAGTTCATGTGAAGTTTTTATATATTCAAACTCTATGTACAAATGTAATTTTATTAATAGGAAACCGTTTTGCTGAGGCTGATTACATCATTGGAATTAGCAAGGCATTGGATAAACGCTTGTCGAACGTGGGCGATTTACAGGAAGTAAAAGTGATTTGTTATTTTTTACAAAATTAGTACTGTAATCCCTACATCTCGAAATGGTGCAGAGTTTCATTTCAGGAAAGATTTGTTCAAGAACACACAATTGCCAAAAGGCATAGTGTCTTGATACCTTGTATAAGCATTTTTTTGAGCAAACATTCCTATGGTTCTTTAGAAAGGAAAACTTGAGTAGCATTAGATAACGACAAAAAAATTGTATGATAAGCTCTTATAATGATTTCATGTTGAAATCTTTTCATATCGTATCTAATTTCTGTAAAGATATTGATCTCTTGAATTAGAAATGAAGACTTTGTTGGTAAAGCATTATGAAACCAAGAGTATAATTTCATAGTTAGTGAAAAGTTAGAACGCACATCTTTCATATATTTTCCCATCGATGTTCCGAAAATGGTGATTTTAAGATTGTCCGTATCGACATCCGACCTCCAGCACGCAACAAAAAGTGCCAGAAACACGTAAACTCCAGATCATAACCCGAAGCATTTTAAGTGTGCATCAATAATTAATAATTCGACAGTTCTTTCAAGTCACTTACTTTGTCTCCAGTTTAAAATCATGGAGAAAAGGGGAGGCCATTCCAATCTTCACTTCAAACAAAAAGCACGAACGATAGGTGTTGATCATGTCAACTTTTTAAAATTCGAACTTGAATGAGCTTCAGTCAGAGTGAGCGACATTGAATGAGCTGTTTTCTTTTGCGATAACAGACTTTCAACTTCTACATATTATTCAGTGCAAGGATGAGATTGAGATACAAGCATACAATTTTGACTCAAAGCAATTTAAAGCCAAAGTTGATTCATGGAATCATGCTCATTTGTGACGTGGGCTCTTTCCAATCCATGAAAATTACCGTTAGAAGTTTTGAGACATTTTCCCTGAAACTTGATAAGGTAAGAGAAGACAGGAGGAGATGGTCTCATCCATGGACCTACTTGATGATAAAAATGAAGTGGAGCAGTAATCACTAATCAGAGCCAACAGAACCAACTTTCTAATAGTAGTTATTGATTGTGGGTATTGAACCTTTCCTTTGGGCGTTGACATATGATTTTGTTGATAGTTTACCACTGCATTTTGGACTCTCTGTTGATTACTCCAAATTCTCAAGACTCACTTTGGAATTGAACGAAAACGAGCTTTTAGATCTTCAGAGATGCATTAGATAAATCTGACATGCGACTCCAAATGCATTTTTGGATTTGCTCATCTGTGTAGGGAAAAAGGAGTTACTTCACATCCCCAAACGGAAGCTTATTTCCTTATGTGATCAACAAAACTCAAATGCTATATAGAAGTTGACTATCTCGTGCTCAAAAGAAGTATACAGAAAAAGGTAAGGCGGTGTTTTGCTTTTCAGAGCATTTTTGGCTCTTTTTAAGCTCTCCTAGAATCCAGAATGGGACAGAACTAACACCATGTACGAGTCATTTGTCACTGGGTGTCGAGGATAAGAATAGACGCACAATTTCTTTCCCTAAAATATTTTAAACCTTTCAAGGTTGCGTGAGTTTGATCAATATATTTTTTTTCGTTGTCCGCTCTTTTCATTGATGTAAACAAAAATACAAAAAAATCAAAGCTGAAATTCATGAAAGCAAAAAGAGAATCCATTGTAGCTTTGCTGTGTGCGGGATACACTTCTACAGAAGTAAGTTTGAACCTTAAAGTGGCCCACCGGACTATTTATGCTGTGAAAAACTGTCTTGATTGGCAAGCTGACCTTAATCCCCCTCCTAGGAATGCAAGAACACCAGCAGCTAGATATCAAAGAGTGGTAGCTGGAATAAAAAGATGCCTCAAGGCGGTTCCAAACAAACCAATGCGTCGCATTGGATTGGACCTCCAATCTGGTTCCCAGAGGGATTCAGCCTAACTGCAGATGCCTACATTGAGGTTTTCAAGTCTGCAATGATACCCTGGATGAGAAATGTAGCATAAAACCAGCCCTTTGTCTTTCAACAAGACTTTGCTCCTGCTCATTCAGCCAAAAAGACAATCTCCTATTTGGATGACGAGGGATTCCTGTTTTGGAGGCCTAAACTAATGCCCCCCAAAATTCTTCAGATCTTAAAACTCTGGACTATGCTGTGTGGTCCTATGTTGTGAAAGAAACTTGCTAAGAAAGGCCCCCTTCAACTAAAGTTCTTGACCGGTGAATTGAAGCACCATTGAAAAATTCCCTCCAGCCAAAATCCGCACTTCTTGTCACTGTTTTCAGACCAGATTGGCTAAAGTCAGTGCTTCAAAAGGATTATATTTCGAAAACTTAGCTTTAAATAAGAAAATGTCAAAAAATAACGTGAATTTTACGTAGGCTGATCTATAACATGTTAGAATTTTAGCTCTCAAAATTACCTTCTAACAAATTCATGATGCTTTTAAGTGAAAGTGACAAATTTGTCTAATCTTATCCTCGACACCCGGTATTTGTAAATTCAACGATGATCCAATGAGAAAAGGCTTGTAATAAAGGTTATTTCTTTAAAATCCATTCTTCAATGATATTTTTATCTTCTGGCTGTTGAGAAGACCAAATACAACTCAGGAGTGGTTTCTTTAACGTTGAAATTAGTGATAAAACTCCAATCACAAACTTATTAGAGATGTGCATTGCGACTGGGAAGGAAAATTTCGTATCTCCTGAATCATAGACTACATACAAAATTAGCACTTGATAGAATCATAACATCTTGTTGAATTGATGAACTTGGCAGTATTTGGGCCTAAATTCATAATTAAGGTACACAGGAAATGTGGCCAAAGTTACGTACCTAGAAATCTCAAAATAAAAAATTGAAGTTTCGGCCTGCCCTTTACCACACGAAAACTAAACGAACCGCAGTACCAGTAAACGAGAAAAAATACTAGCCCTCATTTGAAGAGATCTAGGTTTCTAATTTTTTAATAAAAAGCCCGAAAAAATAACCGGTCTTGCCGTTGAGGGTATATTCCAGATGGTTGTCAAAATTACGAGTAGTTTTCCTACAACAGCAACTCTTCACGTTTACGTGTGTTCAAACAACTACTCTCATTCAGATCTGCAGGTTTGATCATCACCGGCAAAACAAGTTATTTTTCTGAGCTTTATTTTTTACCAAAAGTTGCCCCAAATTGAACTGACCAAGACCAGGCCACTTTGGCGGGAGACCCATTCACAGTCCATCTCTCGAGAGGTTCGTACTTCAACGCAAAAGAGTTGTTGTATAATCTCTTTGTGTGGTTTTATTAAATTTCTCGAATTTGTCGGGCTTCTGGCTGCAATATGCTAACAGTTAGCCAATAGAGGCACATCATAATGCAAAAGGACGCTTTTCAAACCTCAATTTTTCAAAACAACTACTCGTAATTCAGACTTCCCAAGGAATTCCTAATGGGAAAAAGGCTGAATGATTTGTAAACCACCCTCAAAATGTAAAACTAGAAGCGTTACCTACCAAAATGCTAAGTGATGAACGTTTTTTAAAGTCATTGAAGGGAAAAAAACAAGTGTGTTATTTTGCTTAAGAGTAACAAATGAGGGGGGGGGTGTTGTTCAACAACATGCTACACCACCTGGTTTATACACATATGTGCTTAATAATTTCGCATTTTCAAAGCCAAGCACCTCCAGAAGAGCTCGATTTTTTTTCATAATATGCATGCCTGAAGAGTAACTTAAGCATCAAATATATCACCTCGCAATTTTTGTTATAATGGGAGTCAATTTTTGTCGAGCACTGCTGTGCTTTCAGTCTGTTTTTTTGTATAAATTGTGTGGACAAAAAAGTATTTGGAAATTGCGAACCATTTTCAATGCAGAAATTTTCTTAAAAACCTTTGTTTTAAATTCAGCGATGTCATTTTTTTTGGAACAATCAGTAAAACATGCCCAAATATTGTATTTGTGAGGCCTACCCAATTGGCAAAATAACCATGGTACAATTCAGTTCATGCCGATTGGAATATAGATGGACGAAGGGCCACTTTGAAAAGCTCGGACAGCAAGTAGCAGCCAAATTTTTTAATTAAGGGAGATGGTTGTAGCGCAATTGACTAACGCGTGACCGAGTTGAACTCCGGTTCATGGGTGCGATCCCAGGTCTCAAATCAAATCATGTTACACGTGGGAAGTCACTCTGGGTTAAAGGGATGGAAGACATTGAAAAGGTGTTAGATATGCCGTCTTTTTGGGATAAATATTTGGCACTCTTTTTTTAATCATTGGGATTAGACTGTGATGCCAATGGATTGTTTGGTATTTTGTTAAGTTGAGGAATCATTTTGCCGTTGAGGAATCATTTTGCCGCTGATATATTTCAAATCCTTTATCAGGTTAATATTGCAAATTGTTGTCAATTTAACATTTGCTTGGGTTCCCATTGCATCCTTTTCAGGGTCATAAATTGTACATAAGCTTGAAAATGTTTTTTCAACACTCCAACCACATCAAAGTTATATCCAATCGTTTGTTGCTCCGATATTTTGAAATTTTCGTAATGAGAAACACGCACATTTCATTGATCTACTTAAAATAACGTTCAAAGTGGATGGAAAAATTTCCAACAAGAAAAAGGTATCCGGTTCGATTCTCTTCTTGGCCTTTCTCCGGAAAAATTAGACGCTAATTCATCCACAGAGTCACGGACTTCTAGAGATATGGACTGCAAACGGTAGCAAAACTATTCTATCTCCTAGATCACTCATCTTATTCCAAATAAGCACTTCATACGACCACAAGATCTTGTTGAATAAAAGAACTCAGCCAAGTTTGAGCCCAAACCTATGCTTAGGGAACTCAGGAGACATGTTCAAAGTTATGCAGTAAACACTACATAAAATTTGAATTTTCGGCCTGCTCTTGGTCAGCTACATAAGCTTTTGACAACATAACTTTGAAACGAGATCGACTTTGCATGTAAATGATATAAAATGACCTACCGTTAATTGAAGAGATCTACGTTTCATATTTTGTTACTTTAATTCGAAAAGTGGCTCAGAGTGCCTATGCATTTTTTGTACCATTTGTAATGAAAATACTTTTGGTACGTAGAAAATAATCCGTGCAAAAAGTGGCAAATTGAAAATTAAACTGGCAGATGTATCCTTGTAAAATTTCAATCATAAGATTGGCTAGTCTACCATGCCAAGTTAAGAAAAAATAATTGGAAATTTCAAATACTTAGGAGATTTTAGGTGACTATATTAATTCATTTTAGGCTTCAGGGAAATGTTTATGAAAATGAAAGAATATCATTTATTTTCATGCTATCATAAAAGCACATCATTTGTTTTTTGCAATTAATTAGTTAGGTTTATGTCATTTTTCGATCTATTTTATTGCAAAATGCAACTTTCAAAGTGTAATAACTAAGCATCTGCTGAATAGATATTGATAAAATTTGATATCAGTGCATAACTAAGAGTTCTGCTAATATTTTTTGGCTAGGTTTTGCACAAGATACTTAAAAATGTATTTTAAGTGCATTTATATACTAATATGAGCTACTTTTAAAGATACTTTAGAAACAAAAATTGCTCCTTTTGTTTATTTAGCAAAGAAATTGGCAACTAGAAGTCTTGGCATTTGAGCAATCACTTAATCAGGAATTATAACACGGTACCACCGTGTATGACCAAGAGCAGACGGATTTGCCGGGAAGCTCGTTCGCCGTCCATATTTCTAGAAGTCCGTGACCTAGTAAATAGCAAATCTAGTGCCGGGAATGACATTGCCTTCTGGGAAAATGCATTCTGTTTATGTCATGATGGGCTTCGTCCCCGCTCTTTTCATCATTCATGCCTTGCCAAATTGATCAAACGGTCAACGAAACAAAAAAAAACAAGTGAAGGGCCGAGCTTTTTCGTAATTGTTTTTATTCTGTTCACAATTGTTTCTTCGACATTTAATACCTTATTGTAATTGAGATGGCACAAAGTATCAAGAGAGGAAGGCGGCAATAAATAGGTAATAATAAATAATAATCAATAAATAATAGCTGGTCATCAAAAACAGTTTGTGGGTGTTGGTGTTACACAATGGCGGATAATAGCTTGCCAAATTCTTGGCTGATCGAAGATCCGCAATGAGCAATTTTGATGTGGTCAAGAATCTGATCGCTTTGAAGTAAGCCCTCAAAGAGGCACAATTCTTGCAGAGAGGAGAAAAGGGGTAAAGAGAGTTTCAGTGGATGAAGAAATGAGATGTGAAGGTCGATATCACAATATAAGATCATGATTTGAGAGTTCAGTTCTCCGATTCGCTTTTCTCGACTCGCCTGCGGACTGGGGCCCGGACGCGGCCTTTCACATTACCGTAGAATAAACTATCGTGCAACTTGCGGTCCGACGAGACCTTCAACTTCTTGGGGTATCTCATGCGTCGCTTTTGAGTGTTGCTAGGATCGTAAACGGGCGCCTCTGTAGTGGTTGTGGTGTCCTTGGGGGCCTCAGACGTCTCGTACGAAGGAATGTTTTGTCTAGCCTTGGGCGAGGTGGGTCGGTATGGCTTGGGCTCAGTGGGCTTGTGGGTGGTGCTCACATAAGTGGGCTCGGGTTTGTAAGTGGGTCTGGGATTATATACCGGTTTGTAAGTGGTGGTCACGGGTTCATAGACCGGGGCTGGGGTGGTGCCATATTGTCTGGCCTTGGGAGATCTGACGTAAGACTCGGTAGAGTATTGCGGGGCCTTGTATGGGGCAGCAGTTGGCAGGTACTCAGGAGCCTTGTAAGGGGCGGGGGTGGGCTTATAAGGGGCAGGGGTATACACAGGCTTGGGCTTATAAGGAGCTGGGGTGGGCTTGTAAGTGGGGCGGGGCTTGTACACTGGCTTAGGCTCATAGACGGGCTTAGGTTTGTACACTGGCTCAACAGCCCGATAAGCTGGTTTGGGTTGATAGGAGACGGGCTTGGGCTCATAGTGGTACTCCTTGGCCTCACCCTCATACCGGACATCGGCCACGAAACCAGATTCGGGATCATCGATGCGATAGGTCACAATTTGTCGGCGACCATCGGGCAGAAGGACCTGATATTCTCCGTCAGTGTTGTAACCGGAACGAGCTTCCTCTTGCCCGAAATCCTGACCCGTGTACTCATCTTTGACTTCGTATTTGAACTGATAATTGGCCGGCTCCTGAAATGAGTAGGCAGCAATTTATGGGTATCATGCAGCTTCTACGAATTTTGAATAGGTTCGGCGTATTCCGGCAACAATTGGCCCTATTATTAAGCCTTAAAATGCGGACAAAGGTCAACGCAATTGAACTTGCATGCGTGCTAAAATCATGAGCATCATGAGATGCTCATTGAGCAAGACCACCGAATTGTTTGAGGATCTTAATAACTCACATCGTAGGAGGGCTGAGCGTAGGAATTGTCCGCCAAGGCCACGGAAATGAGGGAAAGGCAAAGAGCCAGCGATGTCGAGAGCTGAAAAATCACAAGCCGACTCATAAATTGTCTCAGACACACGATCTACTTGTACTTCAATATTGTCTGTTGGCTGTATTGATAGGAAGCAACATCCTAATGGGCCATAATTCGGTCGCCGTCGAGACCATCCAGGATTAAAGAAATGAATGAAGGAAACATGTCGGCTGCAATGAGTTCAAGTAGTTTAAGGATGTCAAGATTGCCAAGCCAATTGTCATATTACACGAACAGTTCGACAAATTTGGTATTTTAGACGATAAAGACGCCCTTCAGGATATCAGGTTTGATGACAAGACATGATGAGGAACAGAGAGGAAGGGTGGGAGGGGAGTGTATAAACAAGTCTTCCTGTCAGAATAATACAACCATGGATATAATTTAGCGAGAGGTACTTGAGAACGAGTGGCTTCCTCCCAACGCATCTCATCTCCATGATTCTCAACGTTGCGAGTCGAAGCGAGGGGAATGGTGACTATTTCTTATCGGAAGACTTTTTTACGAGAGAACAATCCTGGCCATTCTCGCGTTTATGAGGTGGGACAATGGTTGAACTTGAGCTCGTAACTTTGTCACAATCACTCAGAGCATCTTGGAAGTTGTCACCTTGTCGGATCTAGCCCAAAGGTGTTTTTATTCACTGAAGTAGATTTTAAAAATGTGAATTGGAAATCACTCCATTGAAGGCCTTCCTTCATTCTCTTCTAGAGTAAAGTCTATTGGTACACTCAAAATATTCCTCTTCCTTATTTGCCTTTTTGTGGGAAATACTAGAAAGTCTCCAGGGCATTTCAATTGAGATTCGGAGCAGATTAAGATCAGTAATGGGAAGATTTGCTACGATCCGAATTTCGCTCTTTGGAAATGAAGTTATTTTACGGTGATTTGGACTGTCTGTTGGTTTATATCTTAGAAACGGTATCATGCAAAAAGAATGGAGATTGTTATGCAACCAAGATGTGCACTTGTGCTGCAATTGCAAATATTTCATAACGTCACCAAGAGTTATGTTGTGGGATGTGCCATAGTAAAATGTGGTTCTTTATTTTTATTAATCATAGAAGTGATGTCGTCGATTCACGGCTGAACGGGCCCGAAAAGGTAGAAACCTTTATGTATAAAACTACGCCTATGCACAAATGGTTTCCTATTGATCTACAGGAGTAGGGCGAAGACGAGCAGTGCAATTAAATAAAAATGCATATCATAACCCTTCAAACCCATTTTCAGATAGAACCTCGAAGGAATTAGCTGATGATTCTAAGCATAAAATAAACTTGTTCTCATTGAAAATGAGCAAAAAGTGCTGTCAATTTAAGGGGCAAAAATCTTTTTTTTTATAAATGATAGCTTGATTTGGAATGACTTAGGTAAAGCAGATTCAACATATCAATCATAAATAAGTGTAAAAGTTGTAGGGATAAAGGAGAAAGAAAGCATTTTAAGAAGTTAAAAGAACGACGTCATCACGATTGCTCTGGGATTGGCATATTCTTTAAAATTGGATATTGGCGTACGATGGGAAAAACTGCTATTTGCAGACTTTTAACAGTTATTGGCAATCTAACTTGAGCCAGATATTTTAAAAAAGCGATTGTTACTTGTACATAAACATCGAGAAAGTAAAATACTGTAATTTAAATCGTTTTGCGTTTACGACAACTATTTATAAAATTAAAGGGAGTGACATTAACATAAAAAACACGGCCGTGTCAAATCCAGTGAATAAATAGGTCGAAATAAATGGATGCCTGGTAGATTAGTCTCAGATCAATGAAATATTAAAAAGTTTAAATTATAAGTCACTAGAAATCGACGTCCCTTTTTATGAGACTTCAGAGTTTGATTTTTTTTAAAGTCGTGGATGAGTCCGTCAGTTTGGCGTTCAAAGACATTTTTTTTCCACAAAAAGGCCTGTTGTGTAAGTTGTCATGGGATTGTCATCTAATACATGGTAATAAAACCACATAAAATGAAACGGGGAAAATGCCAAGATGACAGTGACAATGAAGGTCTATCTAGAGTATAGGTCTATATAGAGTATGAATGAAGCAACTTATGGGTTTGAATCGGGAGTTTTAGAATGACACTCATTTGTTGATAGCTATCTTTTTTGGTCCCCAATCCCATTGAAAAATTTTATCACTAAGATAAGCGCCTTTGCCAAATATACGAGTACAGCTAGAGCAAGAAATATTTAGCCCTTTTGAAAACTTTGCCTGTTTCTTGGAACCATGAACTTCATCTTTTTCTTTGGGAAATAGCTCTCATCATTCAAATACGAGCAGACCTCAAATTAGCTAGCCATTAGCAGTGTAATTTAGGGGTTCAAGCTTCAAACTTTATACATAATGAATGAACAATGAACAGAATCCTCCGGCCCAAATTTTGTTCTACGTTAAGGGTACTGTTTCTCGTCCAAAGCTTTTTGCGGTAGACCGTTCTCATGATCCGTGATATTAGAGGATGACGATTTCCAGGAAAAGTTCTTGGCTTGCAAGTAATTGAAACTAAACTTAAGTAGAATCGACCCTTGGCCCAACGTGCACTGGTTCTAGTTCCATTCCTTCCTGCTTCTCCCAATCAAAACCAAAGAGCCATGTCCATCCATCCAAAAAGTATTAAATATCGCCGTCCTCGGATTGGAATCCTGCTCGAATTGTTGGAAGGCGCCAAAGGCATTTCATTTATGAGCCAGTGACTGACAAATCTGGTATTTCAATCAAAAGGCCTGTTCATGTCTGTTTACGGGCCAACCATTGCTCACGCACACACACACACACATGGACGCGAAAAAGGTCACGCACTCCAATTCTGATGGTATCTTTCGACCAACGAAGGACTCTCGACAAATTAGCCATTTTAAAATCAACTTTTGAAACGCATGAAAGTATTTGTTCAACAACGTAAATGTGAACAATGAAAGTCAACTCTTGTGGGAACTTACTTTCCTAAATATCAGATTAAAAATGTCTTAGGGCCTTAGAGGAAGGAAGGTCTTTGTAATTTGTTAATCACTCGAGAATCGGTATCCCTTTTTATGGAACAACTCGGTTTTGACAAATGTCCGTTAATTTTTGCCTACAGCTCAAGTTGGTAAAAAAGAGCAAGTGTACGTTTAACTGCAGCATCTGGAGAGGGCAACGCCTAGACCCTCAGGCCAGGGAGGGAATTCTTTCATTCATTAAACCAACCACCATGTGTGGACTTGAACCAAGACTGACTCGTAAAGTACAATTGTTCCCTCTCACTTCACAAGTTGATACTCAGTCTTAAAGATGAACACTGGGATTCGATCTCAAGCTTAAGTATTTTAAGCGGCTTATAAGATAGGACAAGTCTCTTACCCTGATCATGATGATGTTTATCCGATGTTTTGCTGCTTCACACTGAATTTAGACCACATTTGTTAGCGACTTCTTCATCACCAGAACCGATATCACCATCGCCCGATTCTCCACCATCCCCATGGAAGCCAGCAAGCCACCAACCAGCAACGAACCCTCCAGGGTAGATGGTTCATGGTTGATGGTCGATGGTCGATGGCAGATGGGTGGAGGACACGGCAGCACCCGCAACAACGGAGTTATAGCAACAAGTTCGTTTTTTCCCCGGCTTCATTTCTTGTTTTCAATGGGGGTTGACGCAATACCGTTGCCCACTGAGATCCTCACTTGACGCTCCTTCTTTGAGCGTACGCAATCCTTGATATGGACCGGAGCAGAAGTAAACCTGTGCGATGCGTCAGTTTCAACTTGACGCACCGGGTGTACCCCTCAATTATTGTTGAAGTCTGG
>NC_081446.1:13957025-13971758 GCF_007210705.1 Tigriopus californicus
CAGAAGTAAACCTGTGCGATGCGTCAGTTTCAACTTGACGCACCGGGTGTACCCCTCAATTATTGTTGAAGTTATGATTTCGGCACTCCCCTAGCGTCTAATAAGCGTAAGCGCCAACACCTGGATGCAGTTGTGAAGGGATTCAGCCGGGTAGGGGAATGTCCCTCACTTCATATATTTGGCGCCTTGGCCGTACAGCAGAAGCGTAAGCGCCAACACCTGGATGCAGTTGTGAAGGGATTCAGCCGGGTAGGGGAATGTCCCTCACTTCATATATTTGGGTTGGTACTGACAGCGAACAGTGATGATGATGATGAAGATAATTTTGTTGTTGCCTCTGTCCGTGACGAGCATCTCAAATTAGAGACCCGTTGTGTGAATGACAAGGTTCTTTTTTTCGGCCCTTTCTTGACGCCAGCAAAAACATTGTGACATTTGGGTTGCTAGCGAGAGAAAATAGCTGATGTTTTTGAGATCAGATGAGATCACTGACTTGCCGTTTAATTGCCACTTGCCGTATACTGTAGTTGCTGATTTAAAGCTTTGTTGGCCAGATGCATCAAGTGCAACGAATTGAGATCCAAATATTTTGTAGCCTCCTGATTAATTGCATTGAGATTCCAATCAGGGCCAATCTCCAAGCCTTGAGAAAATCTCCGGAATGTGCTGTGCCAAAAGTCAACCATGGAGACAGCAAGTTTCCAAGTCATTTAGATCAATCATGGACCTCTTGAAAGCAGACCGATAAAGATCTTGACCTTGCCTTGTGTCATATGGACAATTGATCGTCATCAGCTTGCCAGGTTCATGACACTCCCATACACCACTGATGTGAATCAAAATGACTCAAAAGTTCAATGTTTTGACACTGGCAAGTCTAATAAACTGGCTCAAACCCTTTTGCTCTGCCCAAGCAGCCGTTTTTTAAGTGAGGCCGCTCGGGAATTGAGGTTAACTTGCATCAGCGATGCAAAATCGGCAATAAGAAGCCAAAATAAAATGCAAACTCACTTATGGTCATTATGCCTCTATTCCATAATTTTAGGCTTGATTATGCCAAGGCGATAATTTCTCGCACAAGCTCTCGCAGATCACTTCCGTAGCGTCTGAGCTAGTCATGTATTCCCGGATTTGTGATGGATGTTGTTGAGAGCCAATTTTTTCCGGAAGTATGCAGGCTTGATGAATGAGGGAATAATGAGAAATGCCCATGAATGAGTCTCAACCCAATGAATGACCATTTATTTCTCCTCCGAAATCATATTCCTAGCATGTCACCATGACAGATCGGGAAAACGAGAAACACGCTCTATCTCGGTTGGGGTCTGAATTGTGAATTCTATTTTGGATTGGTCGTGCTTTTAAACCCATGTCTATATCGTCAAGATAACAGGGCGAGGTAGGTGCTTTTTTGTTAACCTCTCGTAATATGTTCTCGTTGTGCGTATGCGAAAAAAAGGTTTCCGGAACCGTTGCATGATTGGCACTATCTCCTTAATGGGCATCAATTTCGAGTCTTCAAAATCTCCGTTTTGCATATCAATGCCCTCATTGTCATCGTCTTCGGGGACGCTCTGGAAGAAACAGAGGATGATGATGATAATGGTGATGGTGATCGGCCATGTTCTCCATCATCTTCGACTCCCTTTTGAGGCGAAGTTGGTTCATTGGAAGAAGACGCCAGTCTAACAGACAACGGTTCAAGGGGCGTGCCAGGAAACGTGTGTAATATGGACTCAAACCTATGGCACGAAATAATGCAAATATCATTGTCCAATTGTGCAAGGGTTATATTCGACGAAACAAGACGGTTTCATGGCAAAGGCCAGGGTAAGGTTACTGAAATACTGAAATCAAATATCTATTGTCTGGACAGATAATATCCAGCATTCTGTTGTTAAAAAGCGAAGATAAACTAGTACGACATTGTTCTTAACATGAAGACATTTTTCATCAAGGTTTTGTGACAATAACTCTTGGAATACATCCGTTTAACAGCCATGTCAGCTACTTGCTCCATCAATGAATGGTCTTGGCTGGCTTTGTACAGTGTAGTGTAGTTGATGAGCTACGGTGAGAATTTTGGTGCAATTATCACCTTCATTTTCGGTTCCTTTTGTCTGTCTTTTGGGTGTTAAAGCATCCATTAAAACATGATGATAGAGGAAGTTGCCTTATCGGAGTGGAGAATAATCCAACGTGGTTTTGTTTTCTATGTTTCCCATATCCGTTGTGCCTAAACATCTAACTAGTCACATTATTATTCCTCTGTTGTTTTTTATCCAAATTAACAACACTTTTCGATCATCCCGTTATCTTTACATCAGTCAAGAAAAACAATAACATCCGTATTCAAATCAAGACTATGTTAGGCTCTGAGCTGCTAATGTTCCAACAACCACAATGTGCGGCGGTGTAGCTCTTAACGATCATCTCGGGATTAATCAGACAGATTTCGATTCGATTATCTTCATTGTGGCTACTGTGAGGACTAAATGTCAAAGCAGATCATCACTCTGTTGGACGATGGCAAATCCTGGGATGATGATCATCTCAGACTTATCTTCCTTCCGGATTCGATGGCGAAGGCTTTGGAAGTGTTTGCTTGGCACTCGAACCCAAACCATCGAACCAACCCTTTTATGAAGACTGCCTTGGCCGGACTATCAACAACTCAACTTACCCAACCTACACAATGGCAATGCAAGATTTCCACGCACCTCCCAGGGAGAGGATAATTATATTTTTCTTCCAGAGGAGAACAAGGATTCTGAGATAAGTTGGTTCAAGATAGGTTTCGGGGAGGGTATACCAGCATTTATGAATATCATTGGCCATCGTCACTGGGATTGGCTTTTTTCCAATACTCATAAAAGTATTGAGGTAGAACGCTTTTTTGGCTAGCCAGTCATTCGAGCCTCTCGAGAGACAACGAATGGGGGTTATTTCGATTCAAATGGCAATTGATAACCACATTGGTAATTCAGACCTTGAAAGTCAACACCTCGAACACAAGGACACGTGACAAGCATGTTTTTGGAAGTCCATCTCTCGTGATTTAAAATACACCACCGAAAACCGCAAGTTGTACTTGTCAGTTTTCGAGTTTCCCATCACGATGGATTCTAAACTAATGAGTTTGTCTGACTGGTTCCCCATTTCGCCCACAATTCAAAGACGTTTATGCATGCATTTGAAAGTGGTCCTAAATCTCTGTCATAATCATCCTTCTCTAAGATTTTTCTTGGATCGACCTCGATATTTTTCATTCAGCTGGGAAAGGAATATTTTTCTCGAGAGATAAAGCTTTTCAAGGATGCGTTCACTTTTTAAAGCAGTTTTAATGGGTTTTAAAGGAAAGTGTTTGTGTTTTTTGTACGGTCAAACATGTACATATTTTTACTTATTATTGAAATGGTAGCAGATGAGGATTTGTCCGAAACTTAGAGACTTCCTAGTTCCAAGCAATCATTGGCAAATCTGAAAATGGTTTGACCCTTGAAATGTTTGACTTTTTATCTAATGCTAGAACCCAACCAATAGATCTTTGGCAAAAAATTGGGTTGTGGTGACAGAGACAATTTTATGGCGTTAAAATGCTTCACAGGTTTCTGAGAATAGCATCAACACAATAAACTTTGTACGGGAAAAAAAGCAATATTTTAAGAATCTATTACATTGTAGCGGACATTTTTTCAATCAAAATTTTTGTTCAAACATATTTTCAAATGCCAACTAGATCTGACAATTCTAATTCGTTGCTAGATCAAAGAGTATCCGGGATCATATTCCCATTAGCATTGGGCATGTCTTGTAAAAGGAAAAAAAAGTCTGTGAGTTTCAGATGTCTACAAACCTCTTACCTTTAGATCGGTTCTTGTCTAAGGCTATGAAGAAAGATGCAAAAAATGTTAAATTGACATGGCCATTACAAGTTATCTTAGATTACATATCTTTTCCTATTATTCAAAGTTGATTTTTCTAATATGCGATTCTGTTGATAGGATACTCAAGGCAAGAAACTATCAAGCTAGATATGTTTGACTTATTCAAAACTAGTCCATGAAGACTATAATAAAATAGTTTTAGGGGTAATTTTCCATTTTTTTGCCAGTTTTGCTTTAATTGGCCATTCTATTTGCCATTTTGGTTGGTCTTACTTAACATTTTTTGTGCTCTTTTATTTGCCAGAAATCAACACCCCTAGTGATAAAAAATTAAGTTTTATGGACATGTTTCGAGAGCCTGCTTCACTATGGCTCATGACCTCAGTAATAGCAATTCTAAGTCTTGGAAGCATAATTGAAACAATCCTAAAAGAATGTAAGTACCATAAGAACATTTTAAAATTGTATGTCTTACTTCTGAAAAATATGGGTTTAAACTGGCATTAAGTTAGGTAACGTGGACAGCATTCAGTACGCTCACGACGTCAGAGTATCAAGTTTCCTTTCAATAGCGGGATTTTTTTACCCACGTCCTCTGAGACGCAGACTATGGCATCATAAACGTCTCGTCCTCGTAGTTCCTCATACCAGTCGTTAAATTCTATATCTACTATGAGTCAGAAACATCCGAATGGACGACTACATTCAAAGTTGTTTGAATATCCACATTTCGAAGGATCTTTGCTTTTAAGGCTCAAGCATTGTTTTACAGGGCGTCGTAGACATCTCACAAAACAATATAAACGGGTTAATCTTTTTTGATATGATCAACCGTGGAGACGTCATTACAATCGTAAATTCCAACCGCAATAGGCCTAGGTAGTGTGTTTTGCATCGCGCCTTCCCATAGGTCAAATCTTCCAACGGGTCTTTCAAACCAGCGACCAATTCATGTGGAAAACTTTATCCGACTCGTGTCTGGGTGCGTCGTGGAATTGCGAGGAAGCTCGATGAAGATTTTGTTCGCAACGGATCAGACCCACGCATTCCAGGTGTGCAAGCAGGCAAGCAGGCAAGCAGGTTGGTAGGCAGGCAGCTCTTGGGTATCAGCTGTGAACTTTTAACTTCTGGACCTAATTTCCGGACTGGTCAAGCTTTATCATACTCCCAAATCTTCCAAACCACAAAGTTACTCAGACCAACGCCAAACTTCCAGCTTCTGCTCTATGTAATAGCCAAGCAAGGAGCCAACAGTGAGCTCAGAGTGAGCGAGTGAGTGTGTGAATAGTTCATAGTGAGCCCAGGTAGGAATGGGTTGGGTCGAGAACTCCCTTGTCTTCATTGGGAGATAGGACTTGATCCACCGAAAACGACGGACCAAGAAGGGGATGCATTATGATATGAGGAACTCTCAGCTCTTATGTAGGCAGAGATTGGCCCAGATCTGGACGAGCTCCTCCCTATGTACGTATATTGATATTGAGGTTGAGCCTGCCGAGACAAGACGACAACTTCCGATCTTGACAATCCCTGAATGTTGCGGTTACCGGGCCAAAAAAAAAAACAAGAAATGAGATCGAAGCATAATTACCCGGTTTCCCGTTAGGTCCATTCGCTGGACGGTTGAAACTGAAACCGCAGGTGAGTTCCTGAGGTATGATCCACGTGGTCAAGATGTGACTGATTGATTAGATCAGTTGCCTATCACCTTTTGGCTATGCTTTGATCGGCAAGAAGTTGGGTAACGCGTCTCACGTTCAATTAAACTTGGCAGTGCCTGATAATTGCTAATGAGTTGTTGAAACTGGGGGCTTCCGATAATTAGGTAACTAGGTACCTACACGTACATACAGTATGCAGTGCATTTAAGTACGCACATATGGATGTACGTAGGTACTTGAGTCACGACGTTATTGTAGAGCTCGTTTATGAAATGGTACACAACTCATTGAGACAAAACACACACATTGTCCTGTTTGAATAGAGAATGACTGAAAAACAATCTCAGAAAAAGAAACATTGCAAATAACAAAATGAACTTGATACATGATCTGGTATTCATCAAAAATGTCGAGCTGCTTAACGAAGCTTTGCAAGGGCAGAGCAACTTGTTGCAAGACTTCGACTTGAACTCTATAGCTTTGCTTTGTACGTTAAGAACCCAATCGGCACATTTCAAACCCACTCATAAAAAGTTCCAGCAAAAATATCATGAATTGTTCAGAATTGTCAACCTTTCATAGGGAAAGACACGGAAATGATATTTGCCTTGCCAAACTTGTTTGAAGAATATAGTTCCTTTTCGGCACTCTTATGCACAACTGGTTTAAGTCAAGATAATAATGATTATTGATATCAGTTTAATATTACTCAAGACCATCGAAATTGCGAACATTGGAGCACAAAAGGTATCAAACAAATGTTTCTCAAAACTCATGACCATATGCGCAAAGACGAACGAGGTAAAAGCAAGGACGAAGAGGATAGATAGCCTTATTGCAAAAAAAATGTGTTTGAAGTGCATGGTGTTCAACTTTAATAAATATGCATATTACGCCAAAGTTGTCCCCATTGGTGTTCTGATATCAAAAAGTGCATTGTTTACCTAGAAAGTATTTCGATTCAAACGCCTATGTTTTCTCAAATCAATCAATGGATAACTCTTCGATTCAAACATTTTATTACCGGATTGATCCTACATCATGAGATAATTCATCTAAAACCTCGATTTGAGCACGTTCGATGCCTCTCTGCAAATGACAGCCCACAAGTGATCAAGTTTGCCACAAAAATAAAAGGTTTCTCACTTACAACAGTGGATGAGCCATTATGACAAAGATCATTTATTCTCCCGACGTTTTCGAAGGGTCAGAGAAATATGGCAGTTGAGTTGAGAACATTAGTGAGCGATGACCTTGGCTATGTCCAAGTAAGGTATGTAAAACAGTCGAAAAACAGTTCAGCTCGACGCATCCGTTAACGTGAGCCCTCCAATAGCATTGTAGTCGTTCTCCTCCTTGTCCTCCACCTCATCGTCGGACCCTTCATTTGACTTTGGGTCGGTATCCACACCCATCTACGTATCTTCCCTATCTTCCTCTGCTTTGTGCCCTCTTCATTCGCCGATTAGCTGAACGAACTAGACAGGGAGGTGGATCGAGTTCAGAGAATATGCATTCAATTAGACGCCTCTGAAGCGCTCCAACTTTGGAGAGAACAAAGCCGAATTGATCAACATATTCTATTGAATCATGAAGATGCGAGAGGCTCAACTCCCCCCACCATCTCCAAACAATTATTCATAAGTTTATCATTTCGGACCTATAAGCCAACCAAAAGTATGCGCATGACGAAGGTCACTTGCCGTATTGATCACCTTCGAGTTTCTAGATCCTTAATAAACCGTTTGATTTGTGTCTTTTTCGCCATTGTGAAGTGACGCCGACGCACTCACGGACATGGCCAGGATTCCAAGCATTCCATTTAGGCCCAGCAAGCGGTCTCAAAACTCAATTATCCGGTAACGTCTCCTTTCGTGAGTGGTTCCTTGATGTTTTTTTACCAGGTGCCAGATCTAGAGATGAAGGGCCCCCAAAGGCTCCATATTGTAATCACCTCAGGTAATTGATGACCTATCAAATGATGTGTACAATACCTCTGTCTAAACCCACTTAATAGCTAAATGATGTGTGTTTCTCTCATTGTGAAGATGACTCAGCATTGCTCTGATAGCGGAAATACATTATGGCCGATGATTGATTTGCTCTATTTCATACAACAATTCAAAGGGAAGGAAGATCAAAGGTTTGGTTATGATAACTGATTTATTTGGATGGGTGCGAGTTCTCCACCTTGCGGTACACCTTCAGTCCGTCATTGGAATGGAAGTCGTCTCATGTGCGTGCCATTCATGTGGTAATGGCTGAGGGTTCGCCGTACCAATCTAATGTACAGGTTATTTATCGGTCGATTCCGCATTTCAAAGTGTCTGTCAGAAATAGTCGCTTTTTGCCCTCCTTCGGCTTTTGACGAGGCCGTAAATTTTCTCAACACGTGAAGTGTCCCATTATTGAGAGTATATAATTACTGTTTGAGTAAATTGATTCAAATTATCGCTAGTTGGAATGATGCTGTTAGTCGAGCTTCTAGGTTAAAAGCACAGACCCACACTCCTTCATTACGTAAATGCAATGTTCTGAAGACAGACACTTTGGGGTTGATTTACAGTTCGTTCACAAAGGGAGTTGTTTCCTACGACATGAGGACAAGGGCAGCAAAAAATCTTTTTTTCATTGTCTCTCTCTCTCCACGGCTTTTAAGACGCATCCTTATCGATGGAAAGATACATAGGTTTTGTTGTTTCTACTTGAAAAAGGGACTCAAAAGGCATTTGTTCAGATCACTTCAAGATCATCGTGCCAATATGGATGGAGGAACAATGAACCGAGCTCTTTCTGAGTGAGGTGCAGATACAGTTAAGATGAGGGCTGTTAGGCTCGAACACTTCTCAGTAAGACATGTTTGACCGACATTTCTTCGAGCCTCGGGGCAAATGACTAATATGCACCAAGACGGAAGGATGCAAGGAGGAATAGAGACATAAATCCATTTTCGATGGACTCACTCTGGCTTTGACCCGAGCCAAAACGGCCGTCCAATCCAGATAAATGAAGCCTCTTAACCACAATTGACCACCGCTAACACTACTTTGAAGTCGCATTCAAACATGATGAACGCTTCTTCGGCCCTGATTGTTTTTTTTTCATTCTTCCGGGGCCTTTTCCAGGCTTTGAACACTATAAAGCTTTTGCTATTTTATCTCATTCATTTGCAACTCATTTTTAACATTTACTTGCTTTGGGAGGGGTATGAAATGAAAAATTAGAAATGCTCTTCAATGTGGTTTTAAAGATTTTTTGGGTTCGATAACAGGTGCATTAGTGGGGAGTATTAATCAGTTTAATCCTCGTTGCCTTGCTATTCATCTCGATGAGATCAGCAGAAATTGTGTTTGCCTTGGTATGGATGTTGATAGCGGATATTGATTCGAGATTAGAGTGGGATTTTGATGTTCAGGTGGATTCTGACCAAAGGCGCGAAGATCATTCTTAATTAAGTATTCACCTAGCCAATGTACACTCCTCGGAGATCCATTTCCTCGTCTGATTTGGATGGTTCAAGCAAGAGTTCAATCTTCCCCATTTTGGAAGTGTTGAAGAGCTCCTTTGGTGGAGCGGAAGTCCTCAGTGCAGAAATGGTGCAATTGTATCTAAATAGTGTTTGACATGCTGTGACATTTTGTGCCCGAGATTTGATTACATCAATGATAGGCCATCTTCTACCTCACAGCCCTCCCAATCATTTCCATGTTATCAGACCACGCCCAATACAAATTGGAATTCGTAGCAGCCGCAAACATAATTTCAGGTTCAATCTTGCTATTGTAGACATGGTTTGACATTATTGTGATTGCAACTTACGGAACATCGGACATGTTTCTGGACGCTTCGCCCCTTTTTCTCGAGGTCAAGAGAAATTTGAATCAACTTGGCGAAGGTTGGCTTCAAATGATGGTTTGTATCGTTTTCATGGATGGGATGTGTTTTTAGTTAATAAGATTCACACTTGCAAGAGATCATTGTACCTGTAAAATAACCTGAAAGTGCATTGATACAAGAGAAACGGTGAAGTAATGATGAGACCAGGTCAGTAAAGCAACGACCAAATGAGTCCAGGTGTGGATCTAGCACTTAATTAAATAAAAGAAAACAGACTCCTATTAAAAGATGTTTCGCGATATTGGCTTATTCCATAACAAAAAAATGTGCTCATTTCCTTGACAGAAACGTTGTCTCCGTAGTCTTCCTGGTGTAGAAAAAAGGGGGCTAAGCCTCAAGATTGAAGATTGATTTTCATTTTGATTTGCCTTGTTCTCCAGTTTTGGTTGGGGCTACTGACAGCTGAACAAATGGATTCGTCGCGGGTCTATCCTAAGGGTCATTCGCACTTTTTTTTTTCCAATGGCAAGTCATATCAACTGTGGAGGATGATGATGCAGACAATGATGTCAATGACTGGTGGGAAATGATGCCATGGGCTGCGAGATTCCATATGGGTCGCAAGGAAACGCCGTTACCCGTGTCTTGAACCCCAATTGTAGGAAATATTAACAGTTAGATTTGTGCCACCCTCAAGCATTAATCAATTGGGCTGTCACTCGGGTAATTAACACCACTCGTGCCTTTCATATATCACCTTTGACACTCATCTACCTCGAAGGCTCGTCATGGTAGGCAACTGGGGAAGTGGACCTTTGAACTCATATTTGCTCCTAGATAATCCATACACGTAGATTTGTTTTGGGTGGGACGTGAGATATGAATAGAGGGTTCCAAACCAAGTGGAAGAGACCGTTGGTTGGAGGAAAACTGGTTCTTTTTCTTCCTTGGAGGCGCCATGATTCTGCTTTTGCTAATGATTGGTGATTGATTGAGATGAGAAGCGTCGAGACTCTCATGCTTACTGGAAGAGCACCTGTTATCATGTTTACGGAACTCCAAACGAAACATCTCATCTTTTCGTGGTTTCTTTAAGTACTAATTGAGGGATGACTAACTTACTGGATTGACGAGATGCACTTTTCATGAGCTCATTTGTCCGAAACAAGATCCCAATTATTCCAGCATATTGTATCGCAAACCGGCTAGGACCACGTGAAGGGGGAATAAACGGGAAGTGTTTCTCTTTGATTTATTTGAAATCATCAAATATTTTGAGATGCCCATTAACATATCATAGGCCAAAGCCCAAGATGATATTTTCTAATCAGCCTCCCCTTTTTTAGTTTCTCGTTTATCTTTGTTGATACACACTTCCTGGCCCGATCACGGTAATACAGTACATCACCCTAAAAACTCATTCACTATCTCATTCCGCACTCGACACTCACTCACTCACAAATAAGATCCATTAAATCGGTTTTATGATCCCGCTTAGTGGTTTTTCTAAAGGTTGCTCGAATCCAATCCCATCTCATAAGGTGCTCGTATATCGTTTGGTAATGTCGTGTGTCTCGAACAAACTCAATGAGATAACCAACCAACCAACCAGCCAACCAGTCACTCAACCAACCAACCAACCAATCCAGTAAGCAACCCAATACGCGGAAATGAATGAAAAGACCCTGGTTCGCGAATGACTTTTTATTGTGACGTAATGTATTCATGGTTGGAGGCTAATGGATTGGGAGACCCGAAAAAAGGATTGTGAATGGCAAAGTGCGATGTTTGCACTAAAATAGCATCACCTCACCTCAAATCAACTTGGGGTCGTGTCCTGTCAAGTTCCGCTCCTTGGCCCGACCCAACATTTCCGCCATGTTCTCTTCAATGGGAGTGATAAAGTTGAAGCTAGATTCGATCAATGGATTCACGACTCGTTGAAAAATGCGGTCGAGTGACCTGAACGTGACAGAGGAACAAACGTGAACAATAGGTTTGTCTTCAATTGTTGACAAACAAACATCACAATTTCATTTGGGGTTTCATGGTGCGGAAGGTAGGGTTAGCTTGACTTGTTGGCAAGAAAGACCAATGAAATTTAAGATGTAACACTCTTTTATTGATGTTGGACAAAATCTGTTTGGCCCTTTTACGCATGCTTAGAGTAAGAAATTTGATTGTAGGCTTATTTAGCAGTTTTTCATCATATCTGGACTCTATTGAGAGAGAGCTCGAGACTTCTACAATCGCACTTCTTTTTTTAACAACTTCCCTGGAATTGTGACATTTTTGCAACATATTTCTTTGCCATATTTTTTTTACATTTGTGGTTTGTCACGCATCTGTCCATCCTTTGTCACTGATATTTGTTTTTGATGCAATTTGAATTCAAATCATATAAAATTGTAAGCATAGATTAGTGTGTTATTGCTAATATTCTGATGCCTACCGATCTCTTTGTTCAACCGAGCTTAACCAAGCCTTTCTAATTTAATCTAGGTCTGTTTGTTCTACTTTGTATTCGAGTTCGACAACTAGCTAAAAAAAATCAGGTTTTGCCGATCTTGCTCCAACACTAGCTGCAACAGACAAAGATTTGAACTAACCAAGTGCATGTTAGAAATATCAGGTTTTCTTGTCAACACACATTTGGAATGGGTTATTCCATCGAGTTCATTAGCAATTGGCCGATTCATGATATTTCAATAATGACATTCTAAAGATAAATAGTACTTTCAAAATAAGACGATCTGTTACTGTCTAAATAATTAGTTCTTTTAAAGGTTTTAGGGTCAATATTGGTGACTGTAGAGGCTGAAGGTGCGTTTTGAGAGCACTTTCAAACCCCCAAGAATCCAGGCTAGTTAAACAAAAGAAGTCCACCTCTCTCCTTTCTGGGGCTCCTTCATTGCTCAATTTACTGCCCTCAAAAATTCGCAGGGTCTGATTTAAGTCAGACTTGGACAAGTTTTTGACCAAAATTCCCGATCAACCCAAGGGCTAGCCAGATCAGCCAACTCCGATTCATTGGCCGATCAGGTTTTATATGAATATAAAATCAAATCAAATGTATACCTTTTTCCATCTTGAATTGCTGGGGATGACATTCTCGGTAGCGGTAAGGAAGTCCGCAAAAAAAAAATAATAGTAAAAAATGATCCGTTTGAACCCATCCAACAACCGCCAACAATTGTGACCCATTAAACCGTAAGCAATATTTCCATCATCCAATTTTGAGAATAGATTATGCAACTACCATTTTATAAATCAAATAATTCCCCAATCTCATTCAACCAAAGAGCAATTCACCAAAATCATTGTATCCGTACTACGTACAAACCCAACTCTCTTGACTACCCTGTAGTACACTCTGAACGTGGGTAGTTCATATCCCATAACTTGATGAAGCATTCAATCTCGTGAGGTACACACGTTGCGTTTTCGCACACGGCTCCACCGATTGCTTCCCATTCAAAATGGTTGATAGGGGCGGATTTCCAAGCCAATCCTTTGAATTTTGGCTTGCTCGCACATTGCCATATTGGCACGGCGAATAATTGCCAATTACCGTGAACCGCACTCTACTCTTGACAGAGGGCCAATGCTCTCAATCAACACAAAAGAAGCCAGAACTTGATGAAGAGGTGCAAATGCCACGAGCATTGAACAACAGTTAGGTACAAGTATGATAAGAATGTGATGGCGGCTCTCCAAGCAGTAAGTGGATTGAACAGCGCCAGATTTGGCACCACGGATGGTGAAGATCGTAATCAATGGACTGATGGTCAAAGATACATACTTGTTTTCAATTGATTTATTGCTCTCCTATCTCTCGTATTGCATCACTTTTCTGGCTGGTCTGATCAGTTACCTTTTGTCTGAGATATCGATTATTGCTCGCTTGCCAGAACACTTCGGGTAATCATAATCCAATTTGGTTTTTAAGGCGATAATGCATCAAAAGGCTCTGTAGAGCAGAAAACTAACAACATATTATTCATCAAGATTCCTTTACTGACGTACAATGTAGTGCAGTATCTGAATCCATTAGCCGACAAATTCCTGAGGAATCTACCATCTGTTTCGGTTGAGCATTGTTTTCGTGACCAGACAAATAGTAATTCTTTGTGGCAGATGAGTCGACCATATGGGTGTTTTTGTGCTAAAATAAGGGGTTTTAACGCTTCAAAGTGATGACGGAGAATGGCAAATGCCATTGTCATCTTGATCGGAGACTTCAAAAGCAAAAACCACGACGTTCTCAAGACACACCGACAACGAGTTTATGGTTAATTACACCTTTGAGCTGCCGTTAGTAATGCATCAACACAATAACAAAGCCCAAGATCCTTAAAACAAGACGCAATTATTGTTCTACTACATTGACCTTAGAAGCTTTTGAAGATGATGAGGGCAATTGGTTACGCCTACCGTGATTTTTAAGAGCCGTTTGTTTCAATGGTGCATTTTTCGAACATTGAAAGTTGTGAAAGTCGTGATTGATTGAAAAAACAAAATAAGTGGTTGTTTTTTCATGTCGCTCACTAAAGATTGATTTCCAGATGAATGAAACTTTTTTTCAGCCTGATTCTTGAATGTCAGAAGCGAGAACGCAAGTCAACTCATACAATTATGAATATTCTTGCATTGTTGCATGTCCACTGTTTGCCTCGCAATAAAAGCAACTTATTACCCATTGAACTGTCCTGCTAATTCAAGAGCACATAAAAAAGTAAGGATGTTTAGTCATTTCCAGTTTTGTGCAAGTTCACAATATTACTATTATCACTACTTTTCCTGATTATCATTAGTAATGGACTAGGGGTCATGCCTCAAGAATGTAACATTTATTTAAACGTACTCAGTTCGTGTACGAAATTGTAATTTTCTTTTATTTGAGTTAAGAAAATAGCAGGGCTTACAAAATCTATCAAGTCTAATTGGTTGGTGGATCAAATCTTGCATCTATATAAAGTTACATAAGTTATATATATAGAGACTCCAAAAATAAATTTTTTAACTGATTAATACATTTAATTTTTTGCCCTTTTGGAGCATATCAAAATATTCAGGTGTATTTTCCAACTTTCCTCAATATTAACGATTTTTAGTTTCAAATAATGCTAAAATTAGACATATTTATGTCAAAGGTTTGCACCTATATTGCATCTTGGTGAAATTGTTGCATTTGATAATCAGAGGAGTCAACTTTTTTGCATATTTCGCTCTCGGAAATTCAGCTCGACCTTGATTCGCGCAATTTTTGTTGCAAACTTGATCTCAGGAGGAGACGTGGTGTAGTGGTTAACGCCGTTTCCTAATACAAGAGAGGTCCCCGGTTCGAA